>NC_092091.1:73570026-73590534 GCF_045679555.1 Salvelinus alpinus
AGACATCCTCCTCCCTCATGTGGTACCCTTCCTGCAGGCTCATCCTGACATGACCCTACAGCATGACATAGCCACCAGCCATACTGCTCGTTCTGTGCGTGATTTCCTACAAGACAGGAAAGTCAGTGTTCTGCCATGGCCAGCGAAGAGCCCGGATACCAATCCCATTGAGCATGTCTGGGAATTGTTGGATCGGAGGGTGAGGGCTAGGGCCATTCCCACCAGAAATGTCTGGGAATTTGCAGGTGCCTTAGTGGAAGAGTGGGGTAACATCTCACAGCAAGAACTGGCAAATCTGGTGCAGTCCACGAGGAGGAGATGCACTGCAGTACTTAATGCAGCTGGTGGCCACACCAGATACTGACTGTTACTTTTGATTTTGACTCCCCCTTTGTTCAGGGACACATTATTCCATGTCTGTGGAACTTGTTCAGTTTATGTCTCAGTTGTTGAATCTTATGTTCATACAAATATTTACACATTTTAAGTTTGCTGAAAATGATCGCAGTTGATGAGAGGACGTTTTCTTTTTGCTGAGTTTAGTTATCATGTGTATAGTCATGCTGAATGGTTAAGTGATGATGTCTAGTAGTTATCATGTTGATGGTTGGATACAGTGCTGAATGGTTAAGTTATGATGTCTAGTAGTTATCATGTTGATGGTTGGATACAGTGCTGAATGGTTAAGTGATGATGGCTAGTAGTTATCATGTTGATGGTTGGATACAGTGCTGAATGGTTAAGTGATGATTTCTAGTAGTTATCATGTTGATGTTGGATACAGTGCTGAAATGTAAGTGATAATTCCACCTAGTGGTTAAAGTGAGATATCAACTCACCATAGAGGTAAAATGGTGGTATTACAGACTTGCCAATGGCTCTTTCTCAATGAATCCATCCTCCTCGCATCTTTCCTCCTCTGCTCCTCAAAACACATTGGATAATATGGTCCAAGAGAAGTGACCTTGGACTGTCTCCTCTAATAGTGTTGTGAAGGAGGAGAGGAGATACAAGGAGAGGAGACAGGAGAGGAATCTAGGAAAGACTAATTGAGATAGAGCCTTAGTGTCAGAGAGAGACATAGAGGAAGAAGAAAATTAAGAGAATAAAAACTAAAAAACTAAAACATTGAATTGTTTTAGATTTAGAGGATATTATGTAGACATGCAATCAGTAAAATGCTTGTATTAATAGTTTTTATTAGTATGTAAGTCTCTCTGGATGAGGGCTTCTGTTAAATGACAAAAATGTACATTTAATGTAAATTGCCATAGGCTTATGCTTGTTTTTTTATTTATATCTTGATAATGTTTTTGCATATTAAATAATTTGCATAAATGGTTTTTATCATAACAACAAAGTAAAGTAATAAAGGAACAATGTCCTCTAACCAGCTTCCTGATGGAATGTGATTGGATTATTAAAAAAGTATCGTTTGCAGTTGGACACACACAGAAAGCAGAACAGTACTGAGAGGGCACGCCCGAATGAATGCATGAGCATACACACAAGTCTGAAGTTCCCCTTTTACAACCTCTGAGAAAGATGCAAACATTGATTCATAGGTCATTTAGTTTATAATGTAGGAAACCATCATGTTCTTTAGAGTCTCAGCTTTCAATATAGTAGTTATAATAGTTTATAATGTAGGAAACCATGGTGTTCTTTAGAGAGTCTCAGCTTTCAATATAGTAGTTATAATAGTTGATAGGCGTTTTTGTGAGAAGACCGATTTTTGGGACGTATCATGGTCTGAAAAACACCCCTCTAACTCTGCCACGTTTCACCAGAGATGTGGAAGTGTGATATCGGCGGAAGAGATGGATTATGACGCAGTCCATGCAAAAAAACACAGATTTTGATGGGGATTTCTTAAATATGTTAATTAGATTTTGGCGGGGCACGACTATTGTAGTCAAAGGGTTAAGTAATGAAGGAACAATGTCCTAGCAGGTCTAACAGCTTCCTGCTTAAATGTGATTGGATCATTAAAACAGTGTGACCTGCAGTTGGACACACACACACACACACACACACACACACACACACACACAAACATTATAGATTTAAAAAAGGCCCATATATGGCATAGGGCCATTGGTGATGTATAAATATATTGGTTGCTGGCCACAGAGTGCAACCCATAACGTGACCTCAGTTTGAAGGCTGGGGTGTCAAAGCCTCAGTAATGCTATATGATCTATGTGCAAATTCACTGTGTCCGATATTTTATCTGATAAAATATATGATTACTTCAATTCTATCTTGAATCATACTGAATGTTTCAAACAGATGTGCACGGTGGAACACAAAATGTTTCCATTAAAACAGTGTGACCTGGACACACACAGAGGGCAGAACAGTACTGAGAGGGCACACACACACACACAAAATGATGCTAATGAATTGTGATAATGACTCACAGCCTTCACTAAACAAGGGACAACGTGTAGGTGACCAATGAAAACACAATGCACCAGTGGACCTGTCTACTACATACCCACACACTCATTATGGTGTCTATCTGCTGTTGTGTCTCTTCCTGGAGGTTGCCTTCTGCTCAAACCACTGGTTAAGGTGTGAAGTCCTCCCTACACCTGTAACACTGTACGTTCTCAGACACAACAGACTGAAAAACTAAAGCAGCTGTTTAACAGGATATACAACATAATATACTGTCTGTTGTACTGTGTGCAGATCCATAAAGTACCACAGTATATTTTAAGGTAGTAATTAGAATTAGTCTTCATATGGAGCAGTCTGAGGAGATTTATGCTAATTAAGACAGTGCCAGAATAACAACCTATCCCTCAACGTAGCCAAGACTAAGGAGATGATTGTGGACTACAGGACAAGGAGGACTGAGCACGTCCCCATTCTCATCGACGGGGCTGTAGTGGAGCAGGTTGAGAGCTTCAAGTTCCTCGGTGTCCACATCAACAACAAACTAGAATGGTCCATACACACCAAGACAGTCGTGAAGAGGGCACAACAAAACCTATTACCCCCCAGGAAACTAAAAAGATTTGTCATGGGTCCTGAGGTCCTCAAAAGGTTCTACAGCTGCAACATCGAGAGCATCCTGACTGGTTGCATCACTGCCTAGTACGGCAATTGCTCGGCCTCTGACCGCAAGGCACTACAGAGGGTAGTGCGTACCGCCCAGTACATCACTGGGGCTAAGCTGCCTGCCTTCCAGGACCTCTACACCAGGCGGTGTCAGAGGAAGGCCCTAAAAATTGTCAAAGTCCCCAGCCACCCCAGTCATAGACTGTTCTCTCTACTACCACATGGCAAGCAGTACCGGAGTGCCAAGTCTAGGACAAAAAGGCTACTCAACAGTTTTTACCCCCAATCCATAAGACTCCTGAACAGGTAACCAAATGGTTACCCGGACTATTTGCATTGTGACCCCCCCCAACCCTCTTTTTACGCTGCTGCTTCTCTGTTTATCACATATGCATAGTCACTTTAACTATACATTCATGTACATACTACCTCAATTAGGCCGACCAACCAGTGCTCCCGCACATTGGCTAACCGGGCTATCTACATTGTGTCCCGCCATCCACCATCCTGACAACCCCTCTTTTACGCTACTGCTACTCTCTGTTCATCATACAGTCACTTTAACCATATCTACATGTACATACTACCTCAATCAGCCTGACTAACCGGTGTCTATATGTAGCCTCGCTACTTTTATAGCCTCGCTACTGTATATAGCCTGTCTTTTTACTGTTGTTTTATTTCTTTACTTAGCTATTGTTCACCTAACACCTTTTTTGCACTATTGGTTAGAGCCTGTAAGTAAGCATTTCACTGTAAGGTCTACAGCGGTTGACTTCGGCACATGTGACAAATACACTTTGATTTGATTTGAGGAAGAGCTGTGTACAGGATACTGTGAACAGGAAGAGCTGTGGACAGGATACTGTGGACAGGAAGAGCTGTGGACAGGATACGATGAACAGGACCATAGATAAACAACCTGAATCTCAGAACACCGGTAAATACACCGTAGTCATAGAGACACACGCGTGGAAATCTAAACTAATAGTTATTATTCTTCCAATTGACACACAAACAATTTAGCTTATGTTAATGTGATGAGGTTGGCCCATGCCCCATGCCCCAAGGCTTCAAAAGTAAACTGAGTAAAATAAACTGTAACAAACAGATTATTAATATTTAAAAACAGAATACAATGTGTCTTCCATATGAAGGTACCTTACTTCACAAGGAAAACTTTTGAAATGACATACTTATGGAAATAATACATAAAATCCTAAATACTACAGCTCCGAAATGAAAGGTTGTTCCTTCAAGACTAGAAGTTAATTGTTCTGAAATGATGTCTTCTAACTGCAGAAACATACATTATTATGTTCATAAAGTCCTACGTAACTCGCAACTGTGTATTTCCAACCTGGTCTCAGAGCATTTTGTATTATCCTGTACGTAAATCTGAAACACTCCATTTAGTATGACATGTTACCTTTCATATGGTATGTATCAATTTGTGGATAAGCATTATCCATTTTGTATAATATGTTACGAATTACAATGTGTATGATATGTTACAAATTACAATGTGTATGATATGTTACGAATTAGCAAAACGTACAATATGTTATAAATTTGCTTAACATATAATATGTCCTGAATTCTACTAACATTAGCTAAATGGCTAATTTTGGCAAGGCTAGGAGTTAACTGTAACTGGTCACTATATTTCATGTTAATGTGAGAAGCTGTATCTTTAACAACCACAAGTCCCCCTCAACAGGAAGAGAGATGGGGTGAGAAAACATCACTTTAAATACAGCTATTCTTCCTCCATTTACAGATGATACAACAGAGATCCTTCATACTTTGGGATTATATGAGGCGAATTATATTTTACACTTAAATCAAATTTAGACAGTCATTGGTGACAATGGGAGACTAAGTGAAACTTTGAATTAAAGAGTTACTTCAGGAATGTTGCCCTTATCTACTTCCCCAGAGACAGATGAGCTTATGGATAACATTTTTATGACTGTGTCCAATATGAAGGAAGTTAGAGGTAGTTTTGTGAGCCAATGCTAACTACAGGTAGCCTGATGACTGGAGGTGAATGGCAAGCTAGCAGATACCCAGGAAATCAGCTCCTATTGATTTTCATTTTGGAAATCTGTTCCCAAGTATACTACAGAGAAAAACACCAATGTAAGCAAGGTTTGAAAATATGAAGTTATCTGACTGTTTTTAACCCTGTAAGTGCTGGTATTAACCATGATATCTGACTGTTTTTAACCCTGTAGGTACTGGTATTAACCATGATATCTGACTGTTTTTAACCCTGTAGGTACTGGTATGAACCATGATATCTGACTGTTTTTAACCCTGAAGGTACTAGTATTAACCATGATATCTGACTGTTGTTAACCCTGTAGGTACTGGTATTAACCATGACATCTGACTGTTGTTAACCCTGAAGGTACTGGTATTAACCATGATATCTGACTGTTGTTAACCCTGTAGGTACTGGTATTAACCATGATATCTGACTGTTGTTAACCCTGTAGATACTGGTATTAACCATGATATCTGACTGTTGTTAACCCTGTAGGTACTGGTATGAACCATGATATCTGACTGTTGTTAACCCTGTAGGTACTGGTATTAACCATGACATCTGACTGTTGTTAACCCTGAAGGTACTGGTATTAACCATGATATCTGACTGTTGTTAACCCTGTAGGTACTGGTATTAACCATGATATCTGACTGTTGTTAACCCTGTAGATACTGGTATTAACCATGATATCTGACTGTTGTTAACCCTGTAGGTACTGGTATGAACCATGATATCTGAATGTTTTTAACCCTGTAGGTACTGGTATGAACCATGATATCTGACTGTTTTTAACCCTCTAGGTACTGGTGTTAACCATGATATCTGACTGTTGTTAACCCTGAAGGTACTAGTATTAACCATGATATCTGACTGTTGTTAACCCTGTAGGTACTGGTATTAACCATGATATCTGAATGTTTTTAACCCTGTAGGTACTGGTATTAACCATGATATCTGACTGTTTTTAACCCTGTAGGTACTGGTATTAACCATGATATCTGACTGTTATTAACCCTGTGGGTACTGGTATTGACCATGATATCTGACTGTTTTTAACCCTGTAGGTACTGGTATTAACCATGATATCTGACTGTTGTTAACCCTGTATGTACTGGTATTAACCATGATATCTGACTGTTGTTAACCCTGTAGGTACTGGTATTAACCATGATATCTGACTGTTTTTAACCCCGTAGGTACTGGTATTAACCATGATATCTGACTGTTGTTAACCCTGTAGGTACTGGTATTAACCATGATATCTGACTGTTTTAACCCTGTAGGTACTGGTATTAACCATGATATCTGACTGTTTTTAACCCTGTAGGTACTGGTATTAATAATTATCCTCTTGAGAATACAGGGGGTGCTGTTTCAACTTTGACATTTTGCGTCTCCAAATTAAACTGCCTCCTACTCAATTCTTGCTCGTACAATATGCATATTATTATTACTATTGGAAAGAAAACAATCAGTAGTTTCTAAAACCGTTTAAATTATGTCTGTGGGTGGAACAGAACTCCTTCTACAGCGAAAATCCTGACATGACTTGCGAAGGTCTGAGAATTATACTCTGATCTGGGCTCAGTTTTAAAGTCTGTGTATATCCTATGGCTGGAAATGAACTGCACCCGCCTTCCCCTGGATGTCAGTAACCAATGAGAAGTGGAATGGAGTCTCTACGTAGCTGTCCGAGGTTATAAAGCCAGGTGGAACGAGAGTACCTTCCTTTTTCTTGTTCGTCATGGCGCAAGGAGAGAGCTCAGGATGAAATTTTTGAACGCTCAGTTATCGACCTTAGATGTATCCGTCTGTAATTTAATTAAATATAGGTGATGGAAACATCATAACGTAGTTATTTTAAACCGAGTTATATCAGTTTATGCGAGTATATTGTTATTTTCGGCATTTTCTTAGTATTCTATTATCAGGGTTAGACAATGTCTGTTCCACATGGCTGTTGTTAGCTGCTACATACGAAGTTGAAGACGATGTTTTACAATCAAGAAACGATTCTTCTGGACAATGGACACATTGACCAAGATACTGATGGAAGCTCGTCCAAAAGTAGGAACTATTTATTATGTTATTCCGTATTTATGTGGAAAAATGTAATAGTGTTCGGTCGCCATTTTTAAAGGCACTGGTCTGGCTGCAACGCACACTATATGTCTAGTAAATTTTAAAAATCTAACACAGCGTTTGCATTAAGAACTAATTTATCTTTCAATTGGTGTCCAACATATATTTTTTAGTCAAGTTTATGAATAGTTTTTTTATTATACTAGGCGCTAATTCATGATGGCGCCGGCTGGAATGCATGCAATGTTTTGATAGATTACATCGATTTATGCTGCTAAATATGCAAATTTTCGAACAAAAGCTATATGCATTGTGTAATATGATGTTACAGGACTGTCATCTGAAGAATTCTGAGAAGGTTAGTGAAAAAATTAATATATTTTGGTGGCGATAACGATATCGCCCCATTTGCCTGGATTCAATGCTGGGGTGATGTTAGCTCATGTGGTATGCTAATATAACGATTTATTGTGGTTTCGCTGTAAAACACTTAGGAAATCTGAAATATTGTCTGGATTCACAAGATGTTGGGCTTTCAATTGCTGTATGCTGTGTATTTTTCAGAAATGTTTTAGGATTAGTTTTTTGGTAATTGACGTCGGTCTCTGTAATTATTCCGGCTGCTTCCAACGCTATTTCAGATTGCAGCTGCAATGTAGGACTGTGATTTATACCTGAAAAATGCACATTTTTCAAAAGAAACCTATGCTATACCATAAATATGTTATCAGACTGTCATCTTATGAAGTTGTTTCTTGGTTAGTGGCTATATATATCTTTATTTTGTCGAATTAGTGATAGCTACTGACGCAGGAAAAAAATGGTGGAGAAAAAAAAGTGGTGTCTTTTGCTAACGTGGTTAGCTAATAGATTTACATATTGTGTCTTCCCTGTAAAACATTTTAAAAATCAGAAATGATGCCTGGATTCACAAGATCTGTATCTTTCATCTGGTGTCTTGGACTTGTGATTTAATGATATTTAGATGCTTGTATTTACTTGTGACGCTATGCTAGGCTATGCTAGTCAGCTTTTTAACTGTGGGGGGGATCCCGGATCCGGGATGAGTACCAATGAAAGGTTTTAACCATGATATCTGACTGTTTTTAACCCTGTAGGTACTGATATTAACCATGATATCTGACTGTTTTTAACCCTGTAGGTACTGGTATCAACCATGATATCTGACTGTTGTAAACCCTGTAGGTACTGGTATTAACCATGATATCAAACTGTTTTTAACCCTGTAGGTACTGGTATTAACCATGATATCTGACTGTTGTTAACCCTGTAGGTACTGGTATTAACCATGATATCTGACTGTTGTTAACCCTGTAGGTACTGGTATTAACCATGATATCTGACTGTTGTAAACCCTGTAGGTACTGATATTAACCATGATATCAAACTGTTTTTAACCCTGTAGGTAGTGGTATTAACCATGATATCTGACTGTTGTTAACCTTGTAGGTACTGGTATTAAGCATGATATCTGACTGTTTTTAACCCGAATCCAGATGGTGAGTCACATATATTTAATATAATATCTAACAGCCTCAAGATAATTCTGAAATTTCCGTAACTCCCCCTACCTTTCACCTTTCTGCTGATTTGGACCGTCTGTTAACTCCCAAATATACATCAACATGTTCAGTAGGTCCAGGACTACAAACATGGGTCATTATAATGTCCATATAATAGATTTGACACTACAAACGGCTCCAAGTGGATATTGAGGGTGGGTAGTCTTAACCAGTGAGGAGGAGATGTCAACAGTAACCACCGTGTCTCTCCTCTACATTTACCTTTTAGTCATTTAGCAGATGCTCTTATCCAGAGAGACTTACACAACCAATTAGGGTGCCTTGCTCAAGAGCACATCGACAGATGTTTTATGTTGTCGGCTCGCGTTTCAAAGAAGCAGCAAACTTTCGGTTACTGGCCCAACGATCTTAACTTCTAGGCTACCTGCCGCCCTCTCTCTTAATGAACCTGATTGTTCAAGGAGGTTTTGAGTGACAGCTGGTTGAATGACTGAAAAGATTAACTTCACTTCCCTCTTTTTGGACCCATATGGGGGAACAACAATCAAATATGAGCATCTGATATTGTGCTTGTATGTAACTTGACAAAAAATATTGACTGTCAAAGATTTTTAAGTAACATCCTTTGATACCCTTTGATATCTCTTCTACACTCATTGATTGGTGATACAGTCAACTCCTATACAGTGTATGTAATGGTTGTTTGGTACGGTTGAGAATGTTTTTACCAGGCCTAAATTGAAGCATGTAAATATCTGTAGGATTTATTTGAATTAGAAATTGTGTACGCACAAAGTCAAATGTACTAACTTCAAGTTGTATCTGATGATGTGTGAAAGATAACTACTGGTCCACAGGAAGCAACAAACAGGAAATGAGTAAGACTTTTATTAATATCATACTACAAACAAATACAACAACAGGTTTGTGTCCATGCATGTGTACGTGTACGTGTGTGTGCGTGCTTGTGCGTGCATGTGTGTGTGAGGGTGTGTGTGTGTGGGTTTGAGACAGAGAGACTGTGTGTGTGTGAGAGAGAGAGACAGAGAGACAGAGAGACAGAGAGGAAGAGAGACAGAGAGAGAGACAGAGAGAGAGACAGAGAGAGAGACAGAGAGAGAGACAGAGAGAGAGACAGAGAGAGAGACAGAGAGAGAGAATGAAGGAGGAAGTTGTGTGCACTGTAGGCTACTGTATGTGTTACAGTATGTTGTCATGGTGATGTTACAATGCTTTCTCACAAATCCAGTTGAGTTTCCTGTCACATGACAAGTCGTTCCATGCCTCTAGAGAACTTTGTTCATTACGTATCTCAACACAGTCCTCCTTACCATATTCTGGTTTGCCAGCACCATTATCAGCCTGATGTAGTGTAGACCGGTACCTACAGGGTTAAAACAGTCAGATATCATGGTTAATACTAGTACCTACAGGGATAACAACAGTCAGATATCATGGTTAATACCAGTTGTCCAAATTAGGTGAAGGTTAGGGTTAAGGTAAGGGTCAGTTTTAGGTTTTGTCTATAATCTGTATGTCAATGTGATGCTGGTCAGAAAAGTCCCTCATGTTGAGTATAATACCTACTTGTATAAGTGTTTGTCTCCCCCTACTGGCTGTTTTCTACAAGCTCAGTTTCTTCCTTCTATTTATGTGACCTTGACCCATAATGATAGATAGAGGACACATCTTTATATCTGTTCAATTATAGTGTCTGTGACAACGTGTGCAGCACCACTGAGGCTACAACCCATAGGAAAACCCACCCAGTTAACTACCTTGAATACTTTAAAATGGTGGAAGGATGGTGTATTTCTAATAGGTGCTAATTACACACACACATACTGCAATAGGCAAAAGCTCACCATGGTCACAAATTGTGTATTTCTAATAGGTGCTAATTACACACACACATACTGCAATAGGCAAAAGCTCACCATGGTCACAAATTGTGTATTTCTAATAGGTGCTAATTACACACACACATACTGCAATAGGCAAAAGCTCACCATGGTCACAAATTGTGTATTTCTAATAGGTGCTAATTACACACACACATACTGCAATAGGCAAAAGCTCACCATGGTCACAAATTGTGTATTTCTAATAGGTGCTAATTACACACACACATACTGCAATAGGCAAAAGCTCACCATGGTCACAAATTGTGTATTTCTAATAGGTGCTAATTACACACACACATACTGCAATAGGCAAAAGCTCACCATGGTCACAAATTGTGTATTTCTAATAGGTGCTAATTACACACACACATACTGCAATAGGCAAAAGCTCACCATGGTCACAAATTGTGTATTTCTAATAGGTGCTAATTACACACACACATACTGCAATAGGCAAAAGCTCACCATGGTCACAAATTGTGTATTTCTAATAGGTGCTAATTACACACACACATACTGCAATAGGCAAAAGCTCACCATGGTCACAAATTGTGTATTTCTAATAGGTGTCTGTCTTTATTTCACAGTCGCAGCGATTCTGATTGGGAGCCAAGCTGCAAATCCCCCACTGAAGCTGGTCCATCCATCATCATTGCAGGCAGGGATGTGCCTCGGGGGAAAAGGGGCACAGTAGGGCGGCTTCGTTGTGCCCTGTGCCACAAGAAGTCCCCTGTCACCTGCAACACCTGTGCTGTGACCCTCTGTTTCACACCAGAGAGAGACTGCTATGGGATATGGCATCAGGAGCGCAACATTGTGTAGAGGACAGAGTCTTCACATGATTGAACATTTTTGAAGTGTAAATAGTTCCCCTTGTTATTATTATAATTTTTTTAAATATTCATTTTTTTCCTTGAATTTTTCAAATATATATTTTTTGGGGTATGTTACAATAATTGTTTTGTATTTTGTATATAGGTTTTGTATCATTGTATCATTGTACCAATTCGGCCACTTGGGTACATTTGGGAAACTTGTGAGGGACACCTGGTTGACCTCATGCTCAATGGCATGTACCTCACTCATTCCTGAATGTATCCATCTGAAATTTTGGTAAAATACTGTTGCCTACCTATGTTCTCATTTGAAATGATCCCCAGTATCATAACTGAATGTTTGGCCTTTCTTGTTGATTTTTAAAGATGCAACATCAGTAAAAGAACAAAAAACGTCTGTTGATTTCCTTGTATTTTCTTCTACCAGATCTATTGTGTTATATTCTCCTACATTCAATTCACATTTACACAAACTTCAGAATGTTTCCTTTCAAATGATACCAAGAATATGCATATCCTTCCTTCTAGGCCTGAGCTGCAAGCAGTTAGATAAGGGTATGTTTTCAGGCGGAAATTGAGAAAAAGGGGGGTCATCCCCAACAGGTTAGGTGAAGGTTAGGGTTAAGGTAAGGGTCAGTTTTAGGTTTTGTCTATAATCTGTATGTCAATGTGATGCTGGTCAGAAAAGTCCCTCATGTTGAGTATAATACCTACTTGTATAAGTGTTTGTCTCCCCCTACTGGCTGTTTTCTACAAGCTCAGTTTCTTCCTTCTATTTATGTGACCTTGACCCATAATGATAGATAGAGGACACATCTTTATATCTGTTCAATTATAGTGTCTGTGACAACGTGTGCAGCACCACTGAGGCTACAACCCATAGGAAAACCCACCCAGTTAACTACCTTGAATACTTTAAAATGGTGGAAGGATGGTGGAAGCCGTCAATGGCGCTGCAAGTGCCTTACTCTCCAATTTCTAGTTTAACATTTGGTATTCTACCAAATCAAAGCAGTCTTCAGACCATCATTAACATATATTATAGAGTTCCTTAAACAGCAGTACAGAGAAAGTACCTACAAAAAGTCTTTCTCACAGATCCAGTACTCAGGATATGAAACATGATAGTCCCACTACTCTCCTTGGCCTGATAACCAGTAAGGTACCACCACACAGTTCTGACCTCTGCCACCATTAGAATCTCCACTCTACCAATACCTGCAGTAAAGTTAGACTGTTAGACTGACCACTCTCTCAGAACCTAGAGTATGAACAACACAGAGTTAGACTGACCACTCTCTCAGAACCTAGAGTATGAACAACACAGAGTTAGACTGACCTCTCTCTCAGAACCTAGAGTATGAACAACACAGAGTTAGACTGACCACTCTCTCAGAACCTAGAGTATGAACAGCACAGAGTTAGACTGACCTCTCTCTCAGAACCTAGAGTATGAACAACACAGAGTTAGACTGACCTCTCTCTCAGAACCTAGAGTATGAACAACACAGAGTTAGACTGACTTCTCTCTCAGAACCTAGAGTATGAACAACACAGAGTTAGACTGATCTCTCTATCAGAACCTAGAGTATGAACAACACAGAGTTAGACTGACCTCTCTCTCAGAACCTAGAGTATGAACAACACAGAGTTAGACTGACCACTCTCTCAGAACCTAGAGTATGAACAACACAGAGTTAGACTGACCTCTCTCTCAGAACCTAGAGTATGAACAGCAAAGTAAATCAGTCCAACTACTTAAACTGTGGTCAATCTTATTATAGCAGTAGTCTCTTACCTTGGGGTCGTCAGTGTTATTATAGAGCAGTAGACTCTTCCCTTGGAGTGGTCAGTGTTATTATAGAGCTGTAGTCTCTTACCTTGGGGTGGTCAGTGTTATTATAGAGCAGTAGTCTCTTACCTTGGGGTGGTCAGTGTTATTATAGAGCAGTAGTCTCTTACCTTGGGGTGGTCAGTGTTATTATAGAGCAGTAGTCTCTTACCTTGGGTGGGTCAGTGTTATTATAGAGCATTAGTCTCTTACCTTGGGGTGGTCAGTGTTATTATAGAGCAGTAGTCTCTTACCTTGGGGTGGTCAGTGTTATTATAGAGCAGTAGTCTCTTACCTTGGGGTGGTCAATCTTATTATAGCAGTAGTCTCTTACCTTGGTGTGGTCAGTGTTATTATAGAGCAGTAGTCTCTTACCTTGGGGTGGTCAGTGTTATTATAGAGCAGTAGTCTCTTACCTTGGGGTGGTCAATCTTATTATAGCAGTAGTCTCTTACCTTGGGGTGGTCAATCTTATTATAGCAGTAGTCTCTTACCTTGGGGTGGTCAATCTTATTATAGCAGTAGTCTCTTACCTTGGGGTGGTCAATCTTATTATAGCAGTAGTCTCTTACCTTGGGGTGGTCAGTGTTATTATAGCAGTAGTCTCTTACCTTGGGGTCGTCAGTGTTATTATAGAGCAGTAGTCTCTTACCTTGTGGTGGTCAGTGTTATTAGAGCAGTAGTCTCTTACCTTGGGGTGGTCAGTGTTATTATAGAGCAGTAGTCTCTTACCTTGGGGTGGTCAGTGTTATTATAGATCAGTAGTCTCTTACCTTGGGGTGGTCAGTGTTATTATAGAGCAGTAGTCTCTTACCTTGGGGTGGTCAGTGTTATTATAGAGCAGTAGTCTCTTACCTTGGGGTGGTCAGTGTTATTATAGAGCAGTAGTCTCTTACCTTGGGGTGGTCAATGTTATTATAGAGCAGTAGTCTCTTACCTTGGGGTGGTCAGTGTTATTATAGAGCAGTAGTCTCTTACCTTGGGGTCGTCAGTGTTATTATAGAGCAGTAGTCTCTTACCTTGGGGTGGTCAGTGTTATTATAGAGCAGTAGTCTCTTACCTTGGGGTGGTCAGTGGTATTATAGAGCAGTAGTCTCTTACCTTGGGGTGGTCAGTGTTATTATAGAGCAGTAGTCTCTTACCTTGGGGTGGTCAATGTTATTATAGAGCAGTATTATCTTACCTTTTTGGTATGTTTTGTGAATGTGTGTGTGTGTGTGTTACCAGAGTGCTGGTCTCCTGGTCCATTATTAGGAGCAGTGTCTTCTGTCTCTTCTCTCTTGGTGCTGGTCTCACCGTCTCTCAGGGTGTCTGCACTGACGTAGATATATTAACAATCCTCTCCTCCATCTCACTTCTGTCCAAGTTGACCTTCTTGTTCATATCTGGCTCAGGATACATGGCCTTTGACAACTTTAACAATGCCTGGGTTTTTCTTTCTATGTAGGTCTACTATACATTAAGTCTCTGCTTCTGGAATGTGCTCCTGAGTGGTGCTGCGGTCTAGGGCACTGCATATAAGTGCTAGACGTGTTCCTACTGACCCTGGTTCAATTCCAGGCTGTATTACAACTCTCTGTGATTGGGAGTCCCATAGGGTGGTGCACAATTGTCCCAGTGTCGTCCCGGTTAGGATTTGGCTGGGGTAGGCCGTCATTGTAAATAAGAATTTGTTCTTAATTGACTGGCCTAGTTAACGAAATAAAACATAGAATTATGTTTACATTAAGTCTCTGCTTCTAGAGATATCTCTGTCATCTGTGGGTCTCTGTCTGTGTGACTGCTGTAGGTGTTAACTCTAGGGAAGTATCAACAAATTGACACGGGTAGTTGTGGCAATGCTAATATAAAAAATATAACACGTTTGCATACTTGTGTGCAAGTGTGCATGAGAGAGATTGTTACAGTGGTTATTGTTAAACTATTTTCTGCAGCACAATATAAATCATTCCATGTCTCAACACAGTCCTCTTGTCCAGGGAATGGGACTGCTATTTGTGATGATGGTTGAGGAGTTTTTGAGTGACAGCTGGTTGAACCACTGAAAATATCCACTTCACTTCCCTCTTTTAGGACCCATGTAGGGGAACAACAATCAAATATGAGCATTTGATATTGCACTAATATGTAACTTGACAACAAAAACTGACTGTCAAAGATTATTAAGTAACATCCTTTGATACCTTGACATCTCTACAGTCAACTCCTATACAATGTATGTAATGGGTGAATGGTACTGTTGAGAATGTTTCCACCGGGTCTAAATTGGAGCATGTAATTATCTGCAGTAAGTAAGAAGAATGTATTTGAACAGGAAATGATGAAATGCACTGCATGCAGAGTGTGAACAAAGTCAAATGTACTAACTTCATGTTGACTCTGATGATGTGTCAAACATATCTTCTGGTACACAGGAAGCTACAAACAGGAAATAAGTCTGCCTTTTATTATTAATATGATACTACAAACATGTTTGCATGCATATGTGAGTGTGTGAGGGTTTGAGAGAGAGTGAGTGAGAGAAAGAGAGAGAGAATGGAGGAGGAAGTTGTGTGCACTGTAGTCTACTGTATGTGTTACAGTATGTTGTCATGGTGATGTTACAATGCTTTCTCACAAATCCCGTTGAGTTTGCTGTCACATGACAAGTCATTCCATGACTTTAGAGGACTCTGATCTTCGTGTATCTCAACACAGTCCTCCTGCCCAGTAGGACCTGCATTATCAGGCTGTTTGTCATACCAGTACCTACAGGGTTAAAAACAGTCAGATATCATTGTTAATACCAGTACCTACAGGGTTAACAACAGTCAGATATCATGGTTAATACCAGTACCTACAGGGTTAACAACAGTCAGATAGCATGGTTAATACCAGTATCTACAGGGTTAAAAACAGTCAGATATCATGGTTAATGCCAGTACCTACTGGGTTAAAAACAGTTAGATATCATGGTTAATACTAGTACCTACAGGGTTAAACACAGTCAGATATCATGGTTAATACCAGTACCTACAGGGTTAACAACAGTCAGATATCATGGTTAATACCAGTACCTACAGGGTTAAACACAGTCAGATATCATTGTTAATACCAGTACCTACAGGGTTAAACACAGTCAGATATCCTGGTTAATACCAGTACCTACAGGGTTAACAACAGTTAGATATCATGGTTAATACCAGTACATACAGGGTTAACAACAGGTAGATATCATGGTTAATACCAGTGCATACAGGGTTAAAAACAGTCAGATATCATGGTTAATACCAGTACCTACAGGGTTAAAACAGTCAGATATCGTGGTTAATACCAGTACCTACAGGGTTAAAAACAGTCAGATATCATTGTTAATACCAGTACCTACAGGGTTAATAACAGTCAGATATCATGGTTAATACCAGTACCTACAGGGATAACAACAGGTAGATATCATGGTTAATACCAGTGCCTACAGGGTTAAAAACAGTCAGATATCATGGTTAATACCAGTACCTACAGGGTTAAAAACAGTCAGATATCATGGTTAATACCAGTACCTACAGGGTTAAAAACAGTCAGATATCATGGTTAATACCAGTACCTACAGGGTTAACAACAGTCAGCTATCATGGTTAATACCAGTTCCTACAGGGTTAAAAACAGTCAGATATCATGGTTAATACCAGTACCTACAGGGTTAAAAACAGTCAGATATCATGGTTAATACCAGTACCTACAGGGTTAAAAACAGTCAGATATCATGGTTAATACCAGTACCTACAGGGTTAACAACAGTCAGCTATCATGGTTAATACCAGTTCCTACAGGGTTAAAAACAGTCAGATATCATGGTTAATACCAGTACCTACAGGGTTAAAAACAGTCAGATATCATGGTTAATACCAGTACCTACAGGGTTAAAAACAGTCAGATATCATGGTTAATACCAGCACCTACAGGGTTAATAATAGTTAGTTAACATGGTTAACATGTTGGTACTTTATTGCCCTATTCTAAAATGTATTAAATACAAATTTTTTACAAAATGTATTAAATAAAAAACCATAATGACGAAGCGAAAACAGGTTTTTAGAAATATTTGTAAATGTATTGAAAATAAAAACAGAAATACTTTATTTACATAAGTATTCAGACCCTTTTTCTATGAGACCCGAATTTGAGCTCAGGTGAGTCCTGTTCACCGGACGTGCTACCAGTCCCAGACCTGCTGTTTTCAACTCTAGAGATACTATACATACTCTTAATGATGAAAAGCCAACTGACATTTACTCCTGAGGTGCTGACTTTCTGCACCCTCGACAACTACTGTGATTATTATTATTTGACCATGCTGGTCATTTATGAACATTTGAACATCTTGGCCATGTTCTGTTATAATCTCCACCTGGCACAGACAGAAGAGGACTGGCCACCCCTCATAGCCTGGTTCCTCTCTAGGTTTCTTCCTAGGTTTTGGCCTTTCTAGGGAGTTTTTCCTAGCCACCGTGCTTCTACACCTTCATTGCTTGCTGTTTGGGGTTTTAGGCTGCATTTCTGTACAGCACTTTGAGATATGAGCTGATGTAAGAAGGGCTTTATAAATACATTTGATTTGATTTGATTTCTCTTGATCATCCTTGAGATGTTTTTTTAACTTGATTGGAGTCCACCTGTGGTAAACTCAATTGATTGGACATGATTTGGAAAGGCAAACCTCTGTCTATATAAGGTCCCATAGTTGGCAATGCATGTCAGAGCAAAAACTAAGCCATGAGGTCAAAGGAACTGTCCGTAGAGCTCTGAGACAGGATTGTGTCGAGGCACAGATCTGGGGAAGGGTACCAACAACTTCTGCATTATTGAAGGTCCCCAAGAGCACTGTGGCCTCCATCATTCTTAAAGACACTTCCTAGAGATGGCCACCCGGCCAAACTGAGAAATAGGTGGAGAAGGGCCTTGGTCAGGGAGGTGACCAAGAACTCAATGGTCACTCTGACAGAGCTCCAGAGTTCCTCTGTGTAGATGGGAGAACCTTCCAGAAGGACAACCATCTCTGCAGCACTCCACCAATTAGGGCTTTATGGTAGAGTGGCCAGATGGAAGCAACTCCTCAGTAAAAGGCACATGACAGGCTGATTGGAGTTTGCCAAAAGGCACCTAAATGACTCTCAGGCAATGAGAAACAAGATTCTCTGGTCTGATGAAAACAAGATTGAACTCTTTGGCCTGATTTCCAAGCGTCATGTCTGGAGGAAACCTGGCACCATCCCTATGGTGAAGCATGGTGTTGGTAGCATCATGCTGTGGGGATGTTTTTCAGCGGCAGGGACTGGGAGACTAGTCAGAATCGAGGCAAAGATGAATGGAGCAAAGTACAGAGAGGTCCTTGATGAAAACCTCAGACTGGGGTGAAGGTTCAACTTCCAACAGGACAATGACCCTAAGCACACAGCCAAGACAATGCAGGAGTGGCTTCGGGACAAGTCTCTGAATGTTCTTGAGTGGCCAACCAGAGTCCAGACTTGAACCCGATTGAACATCTCCTAACAGAACTGAAAAAAGCTCTGCAGCGACGTTCCCCATCCAACCTGACAGAGCTTGAGAGGATCTGCAGAGAAGAATGGGAGAAACTCCCCAAATCAGGTGTGCCAAGCTTGTAGCGTCATACCCAAGAAGATTCAAGAATGTAATCCCTGCCAAAGGTGCTTCAACAAAGTACTGAGTAAAGGGTCTTAATACTTATGTAAATGTGATATATTTCAGTATTGTGTGTTGATTGATGAGGAAAAAACTATTATAACCAATTTTAGAATTAGGCTGTAACGTCAGAAAAATGTTAAAAAAGTGAAGGGGTCTGCACTGTATTTCACTCAATAGCCATTGTCAATGTTAAGGTTTATAGTACACTATGTAGCATTGCATGTAGGCTGTACACTAATATCCACTCCAAAACACACAGCAGCCAGCCTGTAGAGTCTTGGTCTTCCATCTGCAGAAGAGCACACACCCACACACACACACACACACACGCACGCACGCACGCACGCACACCACACGCACGCACACACTCCACACGCACGCACACACCCGCACGCACGCACCCACACCCACCCAGACGCACGCACGCACGCACGCACACACGCACCCACGCACACACACACACATCTTACATCACTAACGATGACAACTGAACCAAGTGTAAATCAAAACTAGATGTTGAACTGATGTCTGTGCCCAGTGGGATGATTTTACCAACTGAGACAGAAGAAAATCTACCAAAACTTCACTAGTGTTGTTTTATTATATGGTTTTAGTGTTTGTCTAGTTATGTGTGTGTGTGTGTGTCACAGGAGGTTGGTGGCACCTTCATTGGGGAGGATGTGCTTGTGTTAATGACTGGAGAAGAATAGGTGGACAACACCATAATGAAGGGTTGACAGAGAACAGAGAGGGAGAGGGTGGAGACCCCATTAGACACCATGATGAGTGTGTAGCAGACAGGTCCTCTGGTGCTTGGTGTTGCCATTGGTTACCTACACATTGTCCCTTGTACAGTGAAGGTTGTGAGTCATTCTCACCTTTCATTAGCATTGTTTTTGTTTGTGTGTGTGAGTGTCTATGGCTTCCACTAGATATCAACAGTCTTTGTTCAAGGTTTCAGGCTTGTTTCTTCCCAAACGAGGAAGAATTTTGAGTTTTAGTATTGGAAGTCAGAGTTGGAAATCAGTCAGTAATTTTACTTTTCTATTGAACATACTTCTTTCCGTATTAAATATTATAGTTTAATTACATTTTAGGGTACCTGAGGATTCAATAGAAATGTATTCTGACTTGTTTTAACAAAGTTTAGCGGTAGCTTTTTGGATTCCTTTCTCTGCATGTTGAATGAGTGGATTTCTCAAATCGATGGTGCCAACTAAACTGACTTTTTGGGATATAAAGAAGGATTTTATCTTACATAACGACCATACATGTTGTAGTTGGGACCCTTTGGATTGCAAATCAGAGGAAGATTTTCAAAAAGTGAGTTCATATTTAATCACTATTTGTGATTTTACGAAGCCTGTGCTGGTAGAACAATGTTGTGATGTTGGGAAACGTCCTCAAACAATTGCATGGAATGCTTTCGCTGTAAAGCCTATTGTAAATCAGACAATGCAGTTAGATTAACAACAATTTATGCTTTTAACCGATATAAGATACTTGT
>NC_092091.1:73590634-73667621 GCF_045679555.1 Salvelinus alpinus
GGTTGCATTAACCTGTCTCACTCCCCCGTTCCGCTAGCGGAACTCCTCCCACATTCCACTGAAAAGGCAGAGCGCGAAATTCAAAAAAAATGTTTTTTAGAAATATTTAACTTTCACACATTAACAAGTCCAATACAGCTAATGAAAGATACAGATCTTGTGAATCCAGCCAACATGTCCGATTTTTTAAATGTTTTACAGGGAAAACACAATATATATTTATGTTAGCTCACCAACAAATAGAAAAAAGCACAGACATTTTTCACAGCACAGGTAGCAAAATCAAAATCAACCAAACTAACCTAGAACAAACCAAAGAAACCAAGAAACAACTTAATCAGATGACAGTCTTATAACATGTTATACAATAAATCTATGTTTTGTTTGAAAAATGTGCATATTTCAGGTATAAATAATAGTTTACATTGCGGCTACAATCAGAAATTCCACCGAAAGCAGCCAGAATAATTACAGACACCAACGTGACATACCGAAATACTCATCATAAAACATTTCTGAAAAATACATGGTGTATAGCAAATTAAAGACAAATTTCTTGTGAATACAGCCAATATTTCAGATTTTCTAAATGTTTTACAGCGAAAACACAATATAGCATTATATTAGCTTACTACAATAGCCTACAACACTACCGCATTCATTCATCAAGGCACGTTAGCGATAGCAATAGGCACGTTAGCGTTAGCGAATAAACCAGCAAAAGATATTAAATTTCACTAACCTTCATAAACCTTGCTCAGATGACAGTCCTGTAACATCAGGTTATACATACACTTATGTTTTGTTCGAAAATGTGCATATTTAGAGCTGAAATCCGTGGTTATACAACGTAGCATAACGTAGCATAACGTGCTAACGTAGCAGCTTTTTCCCAGAATGTGCAGATATTTCTATTAGACTCTCACCTATTCTGACCAAATAGCTATTCATAAACATTACAAAAAAATAAATGTTGTATAGGAAACGACAGATCCATTAGTTCTTAATGCAATCGCAGTGTTAGAATTCTAAAAATATCTTCATTACGACATAAGACTTAGTTATGGTAAGGGAATAACCAAAACCTGAGCGCAAAGCTACTAGAACACAGTTCGACAGATATATGAAATAGCATCACAAAATGGTTCCTACTTTTGCTGATCTTCTATCAGAATGTTGTATAATGGGTCCTTTGTCCAGAAACGTCTTTGTTTGGATTCAGAATGTCCTCTTTCTCTCTTGAATTAGCAAGCACACTGGCCTTGCGGCGCTAAGCTCTCCAACTTCAACCAAGTCGAACAACGCAACACAACTAACGTCCCGAATAAAGTTAAATAATCTAATGAAACTATATTGAAAAAACATACTTTAGGATGATATTGTAAGATGTATCAAATAAATTCAAAGCCGGAGCTCATATTCGACCAAAACGACCGGTTTCCAGTAGGCAATAACAGGTCCCCAGGCGCGCCTTGCAGAAAACAGAAAATGTGGGACACGTTGTTCCAAGATGGTTAATTCAACGTCAGACAGAGATAATCAACTCATTTTTCCTCTCACTTCCTCTTGACATCCGGGTGAAGGCGTATGACGTGCACGTATAGTCATACGTATAATGCCCATTTATAGGCAGACACTTGAACACAGCATCGATTTCAGACTTTCCACTTCCTGGTCAGAAAGTGTGCTGCCAAATGAGCTGTGTTTTACCCACAGACAAAATTCAAACGTTTTTAGAAACTAGATAGTGTTCTCTATCCAATAGTAGTAATAATATGCATATTGTACGAGCAAGAATTGAGTACGAGGCCGTTTAAATTGGATACGATTTTTTCCCAAAGTGAAAACAGCACCCCCTGGTCCTCATCAGGTTTTAAGAACAAGTGTATCTTTAATTCTATGTAAAACATGTATCTTTCATCAAAGTTTATGATGAGTATTTATGTTATTTGACGTGGCTCTCTGCAATTTCTCCGGATATTTTGGAGGCATTTCTGAACATGGCGCCAATGTAAACTGAGGTTTTTGTATATAAATATTAACTTTATCGAACAACACATATATGTATTGTGTAACATGAAGTCCTATGAGTGTCATCTGATGAAGATCATCAAAGGTTAGTGAATCATTTTATCTCTATTTCTGCTTTTTGTGACTCCTATCTTTGGCTGGGAAAATTACTGTGTTTGTCTGTGATTTTGCGGTGACCTAACATAATCGTTTGTGGTGCTGTCGCTGAAAAGCCTATTTGAAATCGGACACTTTGGTGGGATTAACAACAAGATTACCTTTAAAATGGTATGAGATACATGTATGTTTGAGGAATTTTAATTATGAGATTTATGTTGTTTGAATTTGGCGCCCTGCACTTTCACTGGCTGTTGTCATATCGATCCCGTTACCAGGATTTCAGCCATAAGAAGTTAAGTACTGCAGCGCATCACCTCCTCATGGACTGCACCAGATTTGCCAGTTTTTGCTGTGAAATGTTACCCCACCCTTCCACCAAGGCACCTGCAAGTTCCCTGACATTTTTGGGGGGAATGGCCCTAGCCCTCACCCTCCGATCCAACAGGTCCCAGGGTTAGAGATCTGGGCTCTTTGGCAGAACACAGACATTCCTGTCTTGAGGGAAATTATGCACAAAACGAGCCGTATGTGTCACGCCCTGACAATAGAGAGCTTTTTTATTTCTCTATTTGGTTAGGTCAGGTTGTGATTTGAGGTTGGCATTCTAGTTTCTATATTTCTTTGTTGGCCGGATATGGTCCCCAATCAGAGGCAGCTGACTATCGTTGTCTCTGATTGGGGATCATACTTAGGCAGCCCTTTTTCCCACCTTCAGTTGTGGGATCTTGTTCTCTGTTTAGGTTCTTAGCCTTACAGAACTGTTTTGGTGTCATCAATAAAAAGACGATGTACGCCTACCACGCTGCGCCTTGGTCCACTCCTTCTACAAACGAGAGCCGTAACAGAAGATCCCACCAACAACGGACCAAGCAGCGTGCCCCGGAGTGGAGGACATCATGAACATGGGAGGAGGTAATGGCAGGGCATGAGAGCCTGCCGTGGAAACAGGCGGAAGGAGCGAGTGAGGAACGGCGGCGATACCAGGAGTCACGGCAAGGACGGAAGCAAGAGAGGCAGCCTCCCCCAAAAATTGTGGGTTGGGGGGGGCACACGGGTTGGCGAGCGCAGCGAGCGGAACGAACGGAACTAAGGGGTGAATGAGAACCAACTCCCTGTAAACACAATGAGGAGTTGGTCACGGTTCAAGTGCCACGTTTTCCGGTTCTGTGCACCGTGCCTTCAGTGCGCATCCACAGCCCGGTGCGCTCTGTGCAAGCTCCCCGCAGTTGCCGTGCTAGAGTGGGCATTCAGCCAGGACGGATTGTGCCGGCTCAGCGCTCCTGGTCTCCGGTGCGTCTCTTCAACCCAGGATATCCTGCGCAAGCCTTACGCACGGTATCCCCAGTTCACCAGCACAACCCAGTGCGGCATGTGCCAGCTCGCCGCACTTGCCGTGCTACAGGGGTATTCAGCCAGGACGCGTTGTGCCTGCTCTACGCTCCAGACCTCCAGTGCGCCTCCACGGCCTAGTATATCGTACACCGGCTATACGCACTATTCCTCCAGCGCGCCTTCTTAGCCCAGTGCGTCCTGTGCCAGCTCTCCACACTCACCGAGCTAAAGTGGGTATTTAGCCAGGACGCGTTGTGGCAGCTCCACGTACAAGGCTGCCAGTACGTCTCCTCAGTCCGGTGAGACCTGTTCCGGCTCCACGTACGAAGCCTCCAGTGATGATCCATGGCCCGAAGCCTCCATTGATGATCCATGGCACGAAGCCTCCAGTGATGATCCATGGCCCGGAGCCTGTAGTAATGATCCATGGAATGAAGCCTCCAGTGATAATCCATGCCCGGAGCCTCCAGCGACGGTCCCCTGCCCGGAGCCAGCAGCGACGGTCCTCTGTCCGGAGTCTCCAGCGACGGTCAGCAGTCCGGAGCCTCCAGCAATGATCTGCAGTCCAGTGTTTCCAGCGAGGAGCTGCAGTCCAGAGCCTCCAGCGGGGGTTCCCAATCCAGAGCCTCCATCGACGATCTGCAGTCCGGAGCCTCCAGCGACGATCTGCAATCCAGAGTTTCCAGCGACAAGCTGCAGTCCAGAGGCTCCAGTGGGGATTCCCAGTCCAGAGCCTCCGGCGACGATCTGCAGTCCGGAGCCTCGAGCGGCGGTTCCCAGTCCAGAGCCTCCGGCGACGATCTGCAGTCCGGAGCCTCGAGCGGTGGTTCCCAGTCCAGAGCCTCCGGCGATGATCCACGGTCCGGTTCCTCTGGCAACGATCCATGGTCCGGAGTTTCCGGCGACGATCCCACGGTCCGGTCCCACAGAAGCGGTGGGATCAGCTTACGGAGCGGGGGCTACATCCCGAACCGAAGCCACCACCGAGGATAGATGCCCACCCAGACCCTCCCCTATTGAGTCAAGTTTTGCGGCCGGAGTCCGCACCTTCTTGGGGAGGGGGGTACTGTCACGCCATGACTATAGAGAGCCTTTTTATTTCTCTATTTGGTTAGGTTGGGGTGGGCATTCTAGTTTCTATATTTCTTTGTTGGCCGGGTATGTTTCCCAATCAGAGGCAGCTGACTATCGTTGTCTCTGATTGGGGATCATACTTAGGCAGCCCTTTTTCCCACCTTCAGTTGTGGGATCTTGTTTTCTGTATAGTTTCTTAGCATTACAGAACTGTGCGCTTTCGTTATTTTGTCTTTGTTGTTTTGTTTTGGTGTCATCAATAAAAAGATGATGTACGGCTACCACGCTGCGCCTTGGTCCACTCCTTCTACAAACGAGAGCTTTAACAGTATGGCTGGTGGCATTGTCATGCTGGAGGGTCATGTCAGGATGAGCCTGCAGGAAGGGTACCACATGAGGGAGGAGGATGTCTTCCCTGTAACGCACAGCGTTGAGATTGCCTGCAATGACAACATGCTCAGTCCGATGATGCTGTGACACACCGCCTCAGACCCTCCACCTTCAAATCGATCCCACTCCAGAGTACAGGCCTCAGTGTAGGTTCATTCCTTCGACGATAAACGCAAATCCGATCATGAACCCTGGTTAGAAAAAAATGTGACTCGTCAGTGAAGAGCACTTTTTGCCAGTCCTGTCTGGTCCAGCGACGGTGGCGACATTAATGCCGATGATGTCTGGAGAGGATCTGCCTTACAACAGGCCTACAAGCCCTCAGTCCAGCCTCTCTCAGCCTATTGCGGACAGTCTGAGCACTGATGGAGGGATTGTGCGTTCCTGGTGTAACTCGGGCATTTATTGTTGCCATCCTGTACCTGTCCTGCAGGTGTGATGTTCCGATGTACCGATCCTGTGCAGGTGTTGTTACACGTGGTCTGCCACTGCGAGGACGATCCGCTGTCTTCCCTATGCGTTGAAGAAATATATAAATGATATTTTACACATAATTTAGAAGATTTTTTTTTCTAATAAATAATTGTATATGAAAACAAACAATTAAATGTTGACCTCCATCCCGATATTGTCATAGAAATCTCAATGAAACCTGCAGTGGAACCAGTGCTGTCAGTCACAGCACACCCATGGCACATCGGACTCACGCTCCTGTGGGGAGCTTGCAAGCAGATAACGCTCTCAGCAGCGAGCACTGCAGGTGGTGTCTTGTTTTATAAAAAATTATAATTACATTGATTAACATGGTTTATAAATGTAGAAGTACTGCAGCAATACTAGTAATTGACACAACTGAGAGAGAAAAACAACCAGATGATGAAGTACCTGAGGGTGGAGCCATGGGTGGATTGACAGAGGTGGCTGCTGGAGCTGTTCTCTTCCTTTTCTGTGCTGCAGAGAGAAACAGTCGTGTCAGACAGAGCATGTTTCATGAAAACAATTTTCTACTTTTTACATCAATACCTCTGGAGGAAGCTGCAGAAGTTTCGGAGGAGGTAGACATGCCTTGAGAGCTAGTGCTATGGACTGTAGATATGTAAAGAGAAACATTTAAAACATTGCAGTTTAAAAAAAAACATAAACAGTCTTTTTTTCATAATTGAGCATGCGTTCATGGAGGTGGCTGTATTAAAATTACAGGGGGCAGGGACACCAGACAAGGCTGCTGTGGTGGTGTGACTAGAGGAGATGGAGGAAGTAATTGGTCCAGAGGAGGAAGCTTCAGTGGTGACAGACAGGGGGGTGGTGTGCATCGTGGTGGTGGATGAAACCGCTGACAATGGCTTGGAGGAGCTTGTGTTTGTGGTGGTGGGGTTGAAGGACCGACAGTGGTGTGGCTGAGAGAACAGGCACGTGGTCTACTTCGGCAGCAAGAGGCTCCAGCGGCTCCTACAGGTGTTATACACTGGGAGGCACTGGCGGTGGTGACGCAGCTGTCAGGAGGGATTCCTGTGAGGCGTCCAGCAGAGGCGATGGTATCAATGGTCTCATGCATAGCAGCCCTCTCCTGTGCCCTCTGTGTTCTGAGGGCTGCCCGATGCCCTTTCTCCTCTGCCTCGGCCCTCTCCTTCCCACCCGTCTCCTGCCACTGGCACGTGTGTTCCTCCCCGGTCAGGCATGCGGCAACAACTGGGAGTCTTCTGTATCGGTATAGCCGATACTTCAGGACAGTTAGGATGTGCCCCAGGTCCTTCGCTATCATCCCCTCTATTAAGGGGTGCTCTTCTAGGGCTAGGGCTGGGACTGGAGCAGGGGCTGGGGGTCCTCCTGTGGTCGCTGGGGAGGAGGTGCTGGTGGACGAAACAGTGCTGCTATTCAAGGAGAGGCGGTGGTGGGACACGGTAGGGACCAAGACGGCATTAGACAGGACCTTTCAATGGCTGAAGGGTCAAAAAGGAAGAGGCCACATTTCTTAAACCCTTCCACCACATAGCGCATGTCCTTGCAGCGCTGGGACGGGTAGCGGAATACTCTGGCAAATTCTGATTTGTTTACCATGTAGGAGTGGTCAACATGGCTGAGGTATCCAGCTACCTTGGAGAACTCAGCCTTTAAAGAGCCAGACTATGCCACGTCCAGAGGCTACAGGGCATAGGTGCAGTGTGGTGGAAGACAAAGAAGTCTTCCCTTAGTGCTGACGCCATCACCTCCGGGTCCACGTGGATCTTGTGCCCATCGAAGAGAAGAAGGAGAGGGCGCTCTTTCACTGTATGCTTATTGAAGTACTCAGACCACTTCTTTAACAGGTCCCCGTCAATGTAGCCACTCTTTTACCGTCCAAAATACTGCCTCTATGTAGGTGTTGTAAGATGAAACACAGCATACAGTGATAGGTGTCAAAAAGTGCATGGTTCAAAGTAGAAATGACCCCGTCAGACGACAATTTACCGTATCAAAAACAATTTTGATACGGTAAAGCTTGACAATGTTCAGCTGTTTTTGTGAAATGTATTATCTTACACTTAAACTCATTTATTTTTGGTTACTAAGCAGTTTTATCAACATTTAGTGACCAATCTAGCAATATTAGCAATGCCGTTAGCTATATTTCAGAGATAAAAAGTTTACAACATACAGAGTCTCCCTCAAAATGTGTATATATATATATATATACTGTATATAGTACTTTTTTGAAAACTCTCATAACCTAACTGAACTTGAATAAATTGTAATGAAAATCAGTGGTCAGCTAGCTAGAAGGGTGTATTTAGTCGCAAAACTTACCGTTATCTTCTTCAAGTCCATTTAAGTTTTCAGCTCGAGGTGTCTGATATTGGGGGGAAATTGGGGGGAAATTAGCTACAGTACAGTAGTACTACTACTACTGCTATTATGCCATTACTATTATACTACTACTATCATGATATTTTGGGAATGTGTACTTTTACTTTCTACTTACTTTTCCAGCAGTGGTGGAAAAAGTACCCAATTGTCAAAGTAAAGATACCTTAATAGAAAAGGACTGAAAAAAAAGTGAAAGTCACCCAGTAAAATACTACTTGTGTAACAGTCTAAAAGTATTTGATTTTAAATATACTTAAGTATCAAAAGTAAAAGTCTAAATGATTTCAAATTCCTTATAAAGCAAACCGAACAGCATAATTGTCTTGTTTTTTTAATTTACGGATAACCATGGGCATGCTCCAACACCCAGACATCATTTACAAACAAAGCCTGTGTTTAGTGAGTCTGCCAAATCACAGGCAGTAGGGATGACCAGGGATGTCCTCTTGATAAGTGTGTGAATCAGACCAATTTCTTGTCCTGCTAAGCATTCAAAATGTAACGAGTACTTTTGGGTGTCAGGGAAAATTTCTGGAGTAAAAAGTATATAATTATCTTCAGGAATATTGTGAAGTAAAAGTACTATTATACTACTACTGTTATACCACTACTATGATAATAATACTATTATACTACCACTATTATACTACTACTACTACTACTATCATACTACTACTATTATGTATGTCTTTGCCGTGGAGATCAAATAATGGCCATTGTTTTTCTTCCAAATTTATATTATAGATATTCATTCATGAATTTAAGAAGAATGTCTGGATTGGTACTTATAAAAAAGACGGAATCTGGGAGTGGGTTAACAACACACCATTTACACCTACGTGAGTGATTGACAGTTCTGAATTTCTTTTACTATCTGTTTCTCTGTTGTTGCAATGATCATTTTTACAGTTTGATAACTTCATCTCCAGCCAGCTCTCTCTCTCTCTCTGTCTCTCTCTCTGTCTCTCTCTCTCTCTCAAATGGTAGCAGTAAAGCCTGGTGACGAGGTTAACGGACTGATTCTCTATGATGTTTCAACTCTGATTCACTGTGTGGTTTATAGGTATTGGATGGAAGGGGAACCTAATAACCTCAATGACAAGGCTTGTGTTGAGATCTCACAGACAGCAACAGACCCATTGAAGAGCTGGAAGGATGGACCGTGTATTCCAAAACACTGGGTCTGTGAGAAACCAATCACACCGTAATTATTGGTTATCCCTGTGATAGGCTTAAGATGCTTTTGTCTCTCTCTCTCTCTCCCTCTCTCTCTCTCTCTCTCTCTCTCTCTCTCTCTCTCTCTCTCTCTCTCTCTCTCTCTCTCTTTCTCTCTGTCTCTGTCTCTGTCTCTGTCTCTGTCTCTGTCTCTGTCTGTCTCTCTCTCTGTCTCTGTCTCTGTCTCTGTCTCTGTCTGTCTCTCTCTCTGTCTCTGTCTCTGTCTCTGTCTCTGTCTCTGTCTCTTGTTGTTTACTGGTAAGTGATGATGTCTAGTAGTTATCATGTTGATGGTCATACTGAATGGTTAAGTGATGATGTCTAGTAGTTATCATGTTGATGGTCATACTGAATGGTTAAGTGATGATATTTAGTAGCTATCATGGTGATGGTCATGATGAATGGTTATGTGGTGATGACTAGTAGTTATCATGTTGATGGTCATACTGAATGGTTAAGTGATGATGACAAGTAGTTATCATGTTGATGGTCATGATGACTGGTTAAGTGATGATGTCTAGTAGTTATCATATTGATGGTTATGATGAATGGTTAAGTGATGATATTTAGTAGCTATCACGTTGATGGCCATGATGAATGGTTAAGTGATGATGGCTATTAAACTCAGAAAAAAATTAACGTCCCCTTTTCCGAACCCTATCTTTCAAAGATTAAAACCAAATAACTTCAGATCTTCATTGTAAACGGTTTAAACACTGTTTCCCATGCTTGTTCAATGAACCATTAAAAATTAATGAAAATGCACCTGTGGAACGGTCGTTACGACACTTACAGCTTACAGATTGCAGGCAATTAAGGTCACAGTTATGAAAACTTAGGACACTAAAGAGGCCTTTCTACTGACTGAAAAACACCAAAAGAAATATGCCCATCGTCCCTGCTCATCTGTGTGAACGTGCCTTAGACATGCTGCAAGGAGGCATGAGGACTGCAGATGTGGCCAGGGCAATAAATTGCAATGTCCGTACTGTGAGATGCTTAAGATAGCTGATTGTCCTCACCGTAGCAGACCACGTGTAACAACACCTGTACAGGATCGGTACATCTGAACATCACAACTGCTGGACAGGTACAGTATGGCAACAATAACTGCCTGAGTTACACCAGAAACGCACAATCCCTCCATCAGTGCTCAGACTGTCCACAATAGGCTTTGAGAGGCTGGACCGAGGGCTTGTAGGCCTGTTGTAAGGCAGGTCTTCACCAGACATCACCGGCAACAACGTTGCCTATGGGCACAAACCCACCGTCGCTGGACCAGACAGGACTGGCAAAAAGTGCTCTTCACTGACGAGTCACTTTTCTTTCTCACCAGGGGTGATGATCGGATTTACGTTTATCGTCGAAGGAATGAGCGTACACCGAGGCCTGTACTCTAGAGCAGGATCGATTTGGAGGTGGAGGGTCTGGGGCGGTATGTCACAGCATCATCGGACTGAGCTTGTTGTCATTGCAGACAATCTCAGCGTTGTGCGTTACAGGGAAGACATCCTCCTCCCTCATGTTGTACCCTTCCTGCAGGCTCATCCTGACATGACCCTACAGCATGACATAGCCAACAGCCATACTGCTCGTTCTGTGCGTGATTTCCTACAAGACAGGAATGTCAGTGTTCTGCCATGGCCAGCGAAGAGCCCGGATCCCAATCCCATTGAGCATGTCTGGGACCTGTTGGATCGGAGGGTGAGGGCTAGGGCCATTCCCACCAGAAATGTCTGGGAATTTGCAGGTGCCTTAGTGGAAGAGTGGGGTAACATCTCACAGCAAGAACTGGCAAATCTGGTGCAGTCCACGAGGAGGAGATGCACTGCAGTACTTAATGCAGCTGGTGGCCACACCAGATACTGACTGTTACTTTTGATTCTGACTCCCCCTTTGTTCAGGGACACATTATTCCATGTCTGTGGAACTTGTTCAGTTTATGTCTCAGTTGTTGAATCTTATGTTCATACAAATATTTACACATTTTAAGTTCGCTGAAAATAATTGCAGTTGACGTTTTTTTTGCTGAGTTTAGTGATCATGTGTATAGTCATGCTGAATGGTTAAGTGATGATGGCTAGTAGTTATCATGTTGATGGTTGGATACAGTGCTGAATGGTTAAGTGATGATGGCTAGTAGTTATCATGTTGATGGTTGGATACAGTGCTGAATGGTTAAGTGATGATGTCTAGTAGTTATCATGTTGATGTTGGATACAGTGCTGAATGGTTAAGTGATGATGGCTAGTAGTTATCATGTTGATGGTTGGATACAGTGCTGAATGGTTAAGTGATGATGGCTAGTAGTTATCATGTTGATGGTTGGATACAGTGCTGAATGGTTAAGTGATGATGTCTAGTAGTTATCATGTTGATTGGTGGATACAGTGCTGAATGGTTAAGTGATGATGTCTAGTAGTTATCATGTTGATGGTTGGATACGGTGCTGAATGGTTAAGTGATGATGTCTAGTAGTTATCATGTTGATGGTTGGATACAGTGCTGAATGGTTAAGTGATGATGTCTAGTAGTTATCATGTTGATGGTTGGATACAGTGCTGAATGGTTAAGTGATGATGTCTAGTAGTTATCATATTGATGGTTGGATACAGTGCTGAATGGTTAAGTGATGATGGCTAGTAGTTATCATGTTGATGGTTGGATACAGTGCTGAATGGTTAAGTGATGATGTCTAGTAGTTATCATGTTGATGGTTGGATACAGTGCTGAATGGTTAAGTGATGATGTCTAGTAGTTATCATGTTGATGGTTGGATACAGTGCTGAATGGTTAAGTTATGATGTCTAGTAGTTATCATGTTGATGGTTGGATACAGTGCTGAATGGTTAAGTGATGATGTCTAGTAGTTATCATGTTGATGGTTGGATACAGTGCTGAATGGTTAAGTGATGATGTCTAGTAGTTATCATGTTGATGGTTGGATACAGTGCTGAATGGTTAAGTTATGATGTCTAGTAGTTATCATGTTGATGGTTGGATACAGTGCTGAATGGTTAAGTGATGATGTCTAGTAGTTATCATGTTGATGGTTGGATACAGTGCTGAATGGTTAAGTGATGATGTTTAGTAGTTATCATGTTGATGGTTGGATACAGTGCTGAATGGTTAAGTGATGATGTTTAGTAGTTATCATGTTGATGGTTGGATACAGTGCTGAATGGTTAAGTGATGATGTCTAGTAGTTATCATGTTGATGGTTGGATACAGTGCTGAATGGTTAAGTGATGATGGCTAGTAGTTATCATATTGATGGTTGGATACAGTGCTGAATGGTTAAGTGATGATGGCTAGTAGTTATCATATTGATGGTTGGATACAGTGCTGAATGGTTAAGTGATGATTTCTAGTAGTTATCATGTTGATGGTTGGATACAGTGCTGAATGGTTAAGTGATGATGTCTAGTAGTTATCATGTTGATGGTTGGATACAGTGCTGAATGGTTAAGTGATGATGTCTAGTAGTTATCATGTTGATGGTTGGATACAGTGCTGAATGGTTAAGTTATGATGTCTAGTAGTTATCATGTTGTTGGTTGGATACAGTGCTGAATGGTTAAGTGATGATGTCTAGTAGTTATCATGTTGATGGTTGGATACAGTGCTGAATGGTTAAGTGATGATGGCTAGTAGTTATCATGTTGATGGTTGGATACAGTGCTGAATGGTTAAGTTATGATGTCTAGTAGTTATCATGCTGATGGTTGGATACAGTGCTGAATGGTTAAGTGATGATGTCTAGTAGTTATCATGTTGTTGGTTGGATACAGTGCTGAATGGTTAAGTGATAATGTCTAGTAGTTATCATATTGATGGTTGGATACAGTGCTGAATGGTTAAGTGAAGATTTCTAGTAGTTATCATGTTGATGGTTGGATACAGTGCTGAATGGTTAAGTGATGATGTCTAGTAGTTATCATGTTGATGGTTGGATACAGTGCTGAATGGTTAAGTGATGATGTCTAGTAGTTATCATGTTGATGGTTGGATACAGTGCTGAATGGTTAAGTTATGATGTCTAGTAGTTATCATGTTGTTGGTTGGATACAGTGCTGAATGGTTAAGTGATGATGTCTAGTAGTTATCATGTTGATGGTTGGATACAGTGCTGAATGGTTAAGTGATGATGTTTAGTAGTTATCATGTTGATGGTTGGATACAGTGCTGAAATGTAAGTGATAATTCCACCTAGTGGTTAAAGTGAGATATCAACTCACCACAGAGGTAAAATCGTGGTATTACAGACTTGCCAATGGCTCTTTCTCAATGAATCCATTCTCCTCGCATCCTTCCTCCTCTGCTCCTCAAAACACATTGGATAATATAGTCCAAGAGGAGTGACCTTGGACTTTCTCCTCTAATAGTGTTGTGAAGGAGGAGAGGAGATAGGAGGAGAGGAGACAGGAGGAGAGAAATCTAGGAAAGACTAATTGAGATAGAGCCTTAGTGTCAGAGAGAGACATAGAGAAAGAAGAAAATTAAGAGAATAAAAACTAAAAAACTAAAACATTGAATTGTTTTAGATTTAGAGGATAGTATGTAGACATGCAATCAGTAAAATGCTTATATTAATAGTTTTTATTAGTATGTAAGTCGCTCTGGATGAGGGCTTCTGTTAAATGACAAAAATGTACATTTAATGTAATTTGCCATAGGCTTATGCTTGTTTTTTTATTTATATCTAGATTTTTTTTTTGCATATTAAATTATTTGCATAAATGGTTTTTATCACAACAACAAAGTAAAGTAATAAAGGAACAATGTCCTCTAACCAGCTTTCTGATGGAATGTGATTATTGGGATTGTGTGGGATTATTAAAAAGTATCGTTTGCAGTTGGACACACACAGAAAGCAGAACAGTACTGAGAGGGCACGCCTGAATGAATGCATGAGCACACACACAAGTCTGAAGTTCCCCTTTTACAACCTCTGAGAAAGATGCAAACATCGATTCATAGATCATATTAGTTTATAACGGAGGAAACATTCTTGTTCATGAGTCTCAGCTTTCAATATAGTAGTTATAATAGTTTATAACGGAGGAAACCATCGTGTTCTTTAGAGAGTCTCAGCTTTCAATAGAGTGGTTATAATAGTTTATAATGTAGGAAACCATCGTGTTCTTTAGAGTCTCAGCTTCAATAGAGTGGTTATAATAGTTTATAATGTAGGAAACCATCATGTTCTTTAGAGTCTCAGCTTCAATAGAGTGGTTATAATAGTTTATAATGTAGGAAACCATCGTGTTCTTTAGAGAGTCTCAGCTTTCAATATAGTAGTTATAATAGTTGATAGTTGTTTTTGTGAGAAGACTGATTTTTGAGACGTATCATGGTCTGAAAAACACCCCTCTAACTCTGCCACGTTTCACCAGAGATGTGGAAGTGTGATATCGGCGGATGAGATGGATTGAGACGCAGCCCATTCAAAAAAACACAGATCTCTAGTTAAAACAATCAGATTTTGATGGGGATTTCTTAATTATGTTAATTAGATTTTGGCGGGGCATGACCATTGTAGTCAAAGGGTTAAGTAATGAAGGAACAATGTCCTAGCAGGTCTAACAGCTTCCTGCTTAAATGTGATTGGATCATTAAAACAGTGTGACCTGCAGTTGGACACACACACACACACACACACACACACACACACACACACACACACACACACACACACACACACACACACACACACACACACACACACACACACACACACACACACACACACACACACACACACACACACACACACACACACACACACACACACACACACACACACACACACACACACACACACATACAAAGTCCCCTTTTAAACATATGAGAAAGATGCAAGAATAGATTTCCAACACACACTTCTGAATAACATTGTAGATGTAAAAATGGCCCCTATAAATAGGTTGCTGGCCACAGAGTGCAACCCATAACGTGATCTCAGTTTGAAGGCTGGGGTGTCAAAGCCTCAGTAATGCTATATGATCATTGTGCAAATTCACTGAGTCCAGTCTTTTATCTACTAAAATATATGATCACTTCAATTCTATCTTGAATCATACTGAATGTTTCAAACAGATGTGCACGGTGGAACACAAAATGTTTCCATTAAAACAGTGTGACCTGGACACACACAGAGGGCAGAACAGTACTGAGAGGGCACACACACACACACACACACACAATGATGCTAATGAATTGTGATAATGACTCACAGCCTTCACTAAACAAGGGACAACGTGTAGGTGACCAATGAAAACACAATGCACCAGTGGACCTGTCTACTACGTACCCACACACTCATCATGGTGTCTATCTGCTATGTGTCTCTTCCTGGAGGTTGCTGTCTACTACATACCCACACACTCATCATGGTGTCTATCTGCTGTTGTGTCTCTTCCTGGAGGTTGCTGTCTGCTACATACCCACACACTCATCATGGTGTCTATCTGCTGTTGTGTCTCTTCCTGGAGGTTGCTGTCTGCTACATACCCACACACTCATCATGGTGTCTATCTACTGTTGTGTCTCTTCCTGGAGGTTGCTGTCTGCTACATATCCACACACTCATCATGGTGTCTATCTGCTGTTGTGTCTCTTCCTGGAGGTTGCTGTCTGCTACATATCCACACACTCATCATGGTGTCTATCTGCTGTTGTGTCTCTTCCTGGAGGTTGCTGTCTGCTACATACCCACACACTCATCATGGTGTCTATCTACTGTTGTGTCTCTTCCTGGAGGTTGCTGTCTGCTACATATCCACACACTCATCATGGTGTCTATCTGCTGTTGTGTCTCTTCCTGGAGGTTGCTGTCTGCTACATACCCACACACTCATCATGGTGTCTATCTGCTGTTGTGTCTCTTCCTGGAGGTTGCTGTCTACTACATACCCACACACTCATCATGGTGTCTATCTGCTGTTGTGTCTCTTCCTGGAGGTTGCTGTCTGCTACATATCCACACACTCATCATGGTGTCTATCTGCTGTTGTGTCTCTTCCTGGAGGTTGCTGTCTGCTACATATCCACACACTCATCATGGTGTCTATCTGCTGTTGTGTCTCTTCCTGGAGGTTGCTGTCTGCTCAAACCACTGGTTAAGGTGTGAAGTCCTCCCTACACATGTAACACTGTACGTTCTCAGACACAACAGACTGTTAAACTAAAGCAGCTGTTTAACAGGATATAAAACATAATATACTGTCTGTTCTACTGTGTAGATACATAAAGTACCACAGTATATTTACATAATTTACCAAAGTATATTTTAAGGTAGTAATTAGAATTAGCCTTTATATGGAGCAGTCTGAGGAGATTTATGCTAATGTAGATTTTGCCAGAATAACAACCTATCCCTCAACGTAGCCAAGACTAAGGAGATGATTGTGGACTACAGGACAAGGAAGACTAAGCACGCCCCCATTCTCATCGACGGGGCTGTAGTGGAGCAGGTTGAGAGCTTCAAGTTCCTCGGTGTCCACATCAACAACAAACTAGAATGGTCCAAACACACCAAGACAGTCGTGAAGAGGGCACAACAAAACCTATTCCCCCCAAGGAAACTAAAAAGATTTGGCATGGGTCCTGAGGTCCTCAAAAGGTTCTACAGCTGCAACATCGAGAGCATCCTGACTGGTTGCATCACTGCCTGGTACGGCAATTGCTCGGCCTCTGACCGCAAGGCACTACAAAGGGTAGTGCGTACGGCCCAGTACATCACTGGGGCTAAGCTGCCTGCCTTCCAGGACCTCTACACCCGGCGGTGTCAGAGGAAGGCCCTAAAAATTGTCAAAGTCCCCAGCCACCCCAGTCATAGACTGTTCTCTCTACTACCGCATGGCAAGCGGTACCGGAGTGCCAAGTCTAGGACAAAAAGGCTTCTCAACAGTTTTTACCCACAAGCCATAAGATTCCTGAACAGGTAACCAAACGGTTACCCGGACTATTTGCATTGTGTCCCCCCCCAACCCTCTTTTTACGCTGCTGCTACTCTCTGTTTATCACATATGCATAGTCACTTGTACTATACATTCATGTACATACTACCTCAATTGGGCCGACCAACCAGTGCTCCCGGACATTGGCTAACCGGGGTATCTGCATTGTGTTCCGCCACCCACCAATCCTGACAACCCCTCTTTTACGCTACTGCTACTCTCTGTTCATCATATAGTCACTTTAACCATATCTACATGTACATACTACCTCAATCAGCCTGATTAACCGGTGTCTGTATGTAGCCTCGCTACATTTATAGCCTCGCTACTGTATATAGCCTGTCTTTTTACTGTTGTTTTATTTCTTTACTTACCTATTGTTCACCTAACACCTTTTTTGCACTATTGGTTAGAGCCTGTAAGTAAGCATTTCACTGTAAGTTCTACAGCGGTTGTATTCGGCGCACGTGACAAATACACTTTGATTTGATTTGAGGAAAAGCTGTGGACAGGATAATGTGAACAGGAACATAGATAAACAACCTGAATCTCAGAACACTGGTAAATACACCGTAGTCATAGAGACACACACATGGAAGTGTAAACCAATAGTTATTATTCTTCCAATTGCCGCATAAACAATTTACCTCATGTTAATGTGATGAGGTTGGCTGATGCCCCATGCTCCAAGGCTTCAAAAGTAAACTGAGTAAAATAAACTGTAACAAACAGATTATTAATATTCAAAAGCAGAATACAATGTGTCTTCCAAATGAAGGTACCTTACTTCACAAGGAATACTTTTGAAATGACGTACTTATGGAAATGAATACATAAAATGCTAAATACTACAGCTCCTAAATGAAAGGTTGTTCCTTTAAGACTAGAAGTTAAATGTTCTGAAATGATGTCTTCTAACTGCAGAAACATACATTATTATGTTCATAAAGTCCTACGTAACTCGCAACTGTGTATTTCCAACCTGGTCTCAGAGCATTTCGTATTATACTGTACGTAAATCTGAGACACACCATTTAGTATGACATGTTACCTTTCATATGGTATGTGTCAATTTGTGGATAAGCATCATCCAAATTGTTTCATATGTTACGAATTACAATGTGTATGATATGTTACAAATTACAATGTGTATGATATGTTACGAATTAGCAAAACGTACAATGTGTTATGAATTTGCTAAACATATAATATGTCCTGAATTCTACTAACATTAGCTAAATGGCTAACGTTAGCAAGGCTAGGGGTTAACTGTAACTGGTCACTATATTTCCTGTTAATGTGTGAAGCTGTATCTTTAACAACCACAAGTCCCCGTCAACAGGAAGAGAGATGGGGTGAGAAAACACCACTTTAAATACAGCTATTCTTCCTCCATTTACAGATGATACAACAGAGATGCTTCATACTTTGGGATTATATGAGGCGAATTATATTTTACACTTAAGTCAAATTTAGACAGTCATTGATGGCAATGGGAGACTAAATTAAACTTTGAATTAAAGGGTTACTTCAGGATTTTGGCCCTTTATCTACTTCCCCAGAGACAGATGAGCTTATGGATAACATTTTTATGACTGTATCCAGTATGAAGGAAGTTAGAGGTAGTTTTGTGAGCCAATGCTAACTACAGGTAGCCTGATGACTGGAGGTGAATGGCAAGCTAGCAGATACCCAGGAAATCAGCTCCTATTGATTTCATTTTGGAAATCTGTTCTCAAGTATAATAGATAGACAACCACCAATGTAAGCAAGGATTGAAAATATTAAGTTATCTGACTGTTTTTAACCCTGTAAGTGCTGGTATTAACCATGACATCTGACTGTTTTTAACCCTGTAGGTACTGGTATTAACCATGATATCTGACTGTTTTTAACCCTGTAGGTACTGGTATTAACCATGATATCTGACTGTTTTTAACCCTGTAGGTACTGGTATTAACCATGATATCTGACTGTTTTTAACCCTGTAGGTACTGGTATTAACCATGATATCTGACTGTTTTTAACCCTGTAGGTACTGGTATTAACCATGACATCTGACTGTTTTTAACCCTGTAGGTACTGGTATTAACCATGATATCTGACTGTTTTTAACCCTGTAGGTACTGGTATTAACCATGATATCTGACTGTTATTAACCCTGTAGGTACTGGTATTAACCATGATATCTGACTGTTTTTAACCCTGTAGGTACTGGTATTAACCATGATATCTGACTGTTATTAACCCTGTAGGTACTGGTATTAACCATGATATCTGACTGTTTTTAACCCTGTAGGTTCTGGTATTAAACATGATATCTGACTGTTATTAACCCTGTAGGTACTGGTATTAACCATGATATCTGACTGTTATTAACCCTGTAGGTACTGGTATTAACCATGATATCTGACTGTGTTTAACCCTGTAGGTACTGGTATTAACCATGATATCTGACTGTTTTTAACCCTGTAGGTACTGGTATTAACCATGATATCTGACTGTTGTTAACCCTGTAGGTACTGGTATTAACCATGATATCTGACTGTTTTTAACCCTGTAGGTACTGGTATTAACCATGAAATCTGACTGTTTTTAACCCTGTAGGTACTGGTATTAACCATGATATCTGACTGTTGTTAACCCTGTAGGTACTGGTATTAACCATGATATCTGACTGTTTTTAACCCTGTAGGTACTGGTATTAACCATGATATCTGACTGTTTTAACCCTGTAGGTACTGGTATTAATCATGATATCTGACTGTTTTAAACCCTGTATGTACTGGTATTAACCATGAAATCGGACTGTTGTTAACCCTGTAGGTACTGGTATTAACCATGATATCTGTGTTAGTAACCCTGTAGGTACTGGTATTAACTATGATATCTGACTGTTATTAACCCTGTAGGTGCTGGTATTAACCAGGATATCTGACTGTTTTTAACCCTGTAGGTACTGGTATTAACCATGATATCTGACTGTTGTTAACCCTGTAGGTACTGGTATTAACCATGATATCTGACTGTTTTTAACCCTGTATGTACTGGTATTAACCATGATATCTGACTGTTTTTAACCCTGTAGGTACTGGTATTAACCATGACATCAAACTGTTTTTAACCCTGTAGGTACTGGTATTAACCATGATATCTGACTGTTATTAACCCTGTAGGTACTGGTATTAACCATGATATCTGACTGTTGTTAACCCTGTAGGTACTGGTATTAAGCATGATATCTGACTGTTTTTAACCCTGTAGGTACTGGTATTAAGCATGATATCTGACTGTTTTTAACCCGAATCCAGATGGTGAGTCACATATATTTAATATAATATCTAACAGCCTCAAGATAATTCTGAAATTTCCGTTACTCCCCCTACCTTTCACCTTTCTGCTGATTTGGACCCTCTGTTTACTCCCAAATATAAATCAACATGTTCAGTAGGTCCAGGACTACAAACATGGGTCATTATAATGTCCATATAATAGATGTGACACAACAAACTGCTCCAAGTGGATATTGAGGGTGGGTAGTCTTAACCAGTGAGAATGAGATGGCAACAGTAACCACCGTGTCTCTCCTCTACATTTACCTTATAGTCATTTAGCAGATGCTCTTATCCAGAGAGACTTACACAACCAATTAGGGTGCCTTGCTCAAGAGCACATCGACAGATTTTTTATGTAGTCGGCTCGCGTTTTAAAGAAGCAGCAAACTTTCGGTTACTGGCCCAACGATCTTAACTTCTAGGCTACCTGCCGCCCTCTCTCTTAATGAACCTGATTGTTCAAGGAGGTTTTGAGTGACAGCTGGTTGAATGACTGAAAAGATCCACTACACTTCCCTCTTTTTGGACCCATATGGGGGAACAACAATCAAATATGAGCATCTGATATTGTGCTTGTATGTAACTTGACAAAAAATATTGACTGTCAAAGATTTTTAAGTAACATCCTTTGATACCCTTTGATATCTCTTCTACACTCATTGATTGGTGATACAGTCAACTCCTATACAGTGTATGTAATGGTTGTTTGGTACGGTTGAGAATGTTTTTACCAGGCCTAAATTGAAGCATGTAAATAAATATCTGTAGGATTTATTTGAATTAGAAATTGTGTACGCACAAAGTCAAATGTACTAACTTCAAGTTGTATCTGATGATGTGTGAAACATAACTACTGGTCCACAGGAAGCAACAAACAGGAAATGAGTAAGACTTTTATTAATATCATACTACAAACAAATACAACAACAGGTTTGTGTCCATGCATGTGTACGTGTACGTGTGTGTGCGTGCTTGTGCGTGCATGTGTGTGTGAGGGTGTGTGTGTGTGGGTTTGAGACAGAGAGACTGTGTGTGTGTGAGAGAGAGAGAGATAGAGAGAGACAGAGAGACAGAGAGACAGAGAGACAGAGAGACAGAGAGAGAGAGACAGAGAGAGAGACAGAGAGAGAGACAGAGAGAGAGACAGAGAGAGAGACAGAGAGAGAGACAGAGAGAGAGAATGAAGGAGGAAGTTGTGTGCACTGTAGGCTACTGTATGTGTTACAGTATGTTGTCATGGTGATGTTACAACGCTTTCTCACAAATCCAGTTGAGTTTCCTGTCACATGACAAGTCGTTCCATGCCTCTAGAGAACTCTGTTCATTACGTATCTCAACACAGTCCTCCTTACCATATTCTGGTTTGCCAGCACCATTATCAGCCTGATGTGGTGTAGACCGGTACCTACAGGGTTAAAACAGTCAGATATCATGGTTAATACCAGTTGTCCAAATTAGGTGAAGGTTAGGGTTAAGGTAAGGGTCAGTTTTAGGTTTTGTCTATAATCTGTATGTCAATGTGATGCTGGTCAGAAAAGTCCCTCATGTTGGGTATAATACCTACTTTTATAAGTGTTTGTCTCCCCCTACTGGCTGTTTTCTACAAGCTCAGTTTCTTCCTTCTATTACTGTGACCTTGACCCATAGTGATAGATAGAGGACACATCTTTATATCTGTTCAATTATAGTGTCTGTGACAACGTGTGAAGCACCACTGAGGCTACAACCCATAGGAAAACCCACCCAGTTAACCATCAATGGCTCTGCAAGTGCCTTACTCTCCAATTTCTAGTTTAACATTTGGTATTCTACCAAATCAAAGCAGTCTTCAGACCATCATTAACATATATTATAGAGTTCCTTAAACAGCATTACAGAGAAAGTACCTACAAAAGGTCTTTCTCACAGATCCAGTACTCTGGATATGAAAAATGATAGTCCCACTACTCTCCTTGGCCTGATAACCAGTAAGGTACCACCACACAGTTCTGACCTCTGCCACCATTAGAATCTCCACTCTACCAATACCTGCAGTAAAGTTGGACTGTTAGACTGACCACTCTATCAGAACCTAGAGTATGAACAACACATAGTTAGACTGACCTCTCTCTCAGAACCTAGAGTATGAACCACACTTAGTCACACTGACCTCTCTCTCAGAACCTAGAGTATGAACAACACAGAGTTAGACTGACCATTCTCTCAGAACCTAGAGTATGAACAACACAGAGTTAGACTGACCTCTCTCTCAGAACCTAGAGTATGAACAACACAGAGTTAGACTGACCTCTCTCTCAGAACCTAGAGTATGAACAACACAGAGTTAGACTGAACTCTCTCTCAGAACCTAGAGTATGAACAACACAGAGTTAGACTGACCTCTCTCTCAGAACCTAGAGTATGAACAACAAAGAAAATCAGTCCAACTACTTCAACTGTGGTCAATCTTATTATAGCAGTAGTCTCTTACCTTGGGGTGGTCAGTGTTATTATAGAGCAGTAGTATCTTACCTTGGGGTGGTCAGTGTTATTATAGAGCAGTAGTCTCTTACCTTGGGGTGGTCAGTGTTATTATAGAGCAGTAGTCTCTTACCTTGGGGTGGTCAGTGTTATTATAGAGCAGTAGACTCTTACCTTGGGGTGGTCAGTGTTATTATAGAGCAGTAGACTCTTACCTTGGGATGGTCAGTGTTATTAGAGCAGTAGTCTCTTACCTTGGGGTGGTCAGTGTTATTATAGAGCAGTAGTCTCTTACCTTGGGGTGGTCAGTGTTATTAGAGCAGTAGTCTCTTACCTTGGGGGGTCAGTGATATTATAGAGCAGTAGTCTCTTACCTTGGGGTGGTCAGTGTTATTATAGAGCAGTAGTCTCTTACCTTGGGGTGGTCAGTGTTATTATAGAGCAGTAGTCTCTTACCTTGGGGTGGTCAGTGTTATTATAGAGCAGTAGACTCTTACCTTGGGGTGGTCAGTGTTATTATAGAGCAGTAGACTCTTACCTTGGGATGGTCAGTGTTAATATAGAGCAGTAGTCTATTACCTTGGGGTGGTCAGTGTTATTATAGAGCAGTAGTCTCTTACCTTGGGGTGGTCAGTGTTATTATAGAGCAGTAGTCTCTTACCTTGGGGGGTCAGTGATATTATAGAGCAGTAGTCTCTTACCTTAGGGGGTCAGTGATATTATAGAGCAGTAGTATCTTACCTTGGTGTGGTCAGTGTTATTATAGCAGTAGTCTCTTACCTTGGGGTGGTCAGTGTTATTAGAGCAGTAGTCTCTTACCTTGGGGGGTCAGTGATATTATAGAGCAGTAGTCTCTTACCTTGGGGGGTCAGTGATATTATAGAGCAGTAGTCTCTTACCTTGGTGTGGTCAGTGTTATTATAGCAGTAGTCTCTTACCTTGGGGTGGTCAGTGTTATTATAGAGCAGTAGTCTCTTACCTTGGAGTAGTCAGTGTTATTATAGAACAGTAGTCTCTTACATTGGGGTGGTCAGTGTTATTAGAGCAGTAGTCTCTTACCTTGGAGTGGTCAGTGTTATTATAGAGCAGTAGTCTCTTACCTTGGGGTGGTCAGTGTTATTAGAGCAGTAGTCTCTTACCTTGGTGTGGTCAGTGTTATAATAGCAGTAGTCTCTTACCTTGGGGTGGTCAGTGTTATTAGAGCAGTAGTCTCTTACCTTGGGGGGTCAGTGATATTATAGAGCAGTAGTCTCTTACCTTGGGGTGGTCAGTGTTATTATAGAGCAGTAGTCTCTTACCTTGGGGTGGTCAGTGTTATTATAGAGCAGTAGTCTCTTACCTTGGGGTGGTCAGTGTTATTATAGAGCAGTAGACTCTTACCTTGGGGTGGTCAGTGTTATTATAGAGCAGTAGTCTATTACCTTGGGGTGGTCAATGTTATTATAGAGCAGTAGTCTCTTACCTTGGGGTGGTCCGTGTTATTATAGAGCAGTAGTCTCTTACCTTGGGGTGGTCAGTGTTATTATAGAGCAGTAGTCTCTTACCTTGGGGTGGTCAGTGTTAATATAGAGCAGTAGTCTATTACCTTGGGGTGGTCAGTGTTATTATAGAGCAGTAGTCTCTTACCTTGGGGTGGTCAGTGTTATTAGAGCAGTAGTCTCTTACCTTGGGGGGTCAGTGATATTATAGAGCAGTAGTCTCTTACCTTGGGGGGTCAGTGATATTATAGAGCAGTAGTCTCTTACCTTGGTGTGGTCAGTGTTATTATAGCAGTAGTCTCTTACCTTGGGGTGGTCAGTGTTATTATAGAGCAGTAGTCTCTTACCTTGGAGTAGTCAGTGTTATTATAGAACAGTAGTCTCTTACATTGGGGTGGTCAGTGTTATTAGAGCAGTAGTCTCTTACCTTGGAGTGGTCAGTGTTATTATAGAGCTTTAGTCTCTTACCTTGGGGTGGTCAGTGTTATTAGAGCAGTAGTCTCTTACCTTGGTGTGGTCAGTGTTATAATAGCAGTAGTCTCTTACCTTGGGGTGGTCAGTGTTATTAGAGCAGTAGTCTCTTACCTTGGGTGGTCAGTGATATTATAGAGCAGTAGTCTCTTACCTTGGGGGGTCAGTGATATTATAGAGCAGTAGTCTCTTACCTTGGTGTGGTCAGTGTTATTATAGCAGTAGTCTCTTACCTTGGGGTGGTCAGTGTTATTATAGAGCAGTAGTCTCTTACCTTGGGGTGGTCAGTGTTATTATAGATCAGTAGTCACTTACCTTGGGGTGGTCAGTGTTATTATAGAGCAGTAGTCTCTTACCTTGGGGGGTCAGTGATATTATAGAGCAGTAGTCTCTTACCTTAGGGGGTCAGTGATATTATAGAGCAGTAGTATCTTACCTTGGTGTGGTCAGTGTTATTATAGCAATAGTCTCTTACCTTGGGGTGGTCAGTGTTATTATAGCAGTAGTCTCTTACCTTGGGGTGGTCAGTGTTATTATAGAGCAGTAGTCTCTTACCTTGGGGTGGTCAGTGTTATTATAGAGCAGTAGTCTCTTACCTTGGGGTGGTCAGTGTTATTATAGAGCAGTAGTCTCTTACCTTGGGGTGGTCAGTGTTATTATAGAGCAGTAGACTCTTACCTTGGGGTGGTCAGTGTTATTATAGAGCAGTAGACTCTTACCTTGGGATGGTCAGTGTTATTAGAGCAGTAGTCTCTTACCTTGGGGTGGTCAGTGTTATTATAGAGCAGTAGTCTCTTACCTTGGGGTGGTCAGTGTTATTAGAGCAGTAGTCTCTTACCTTGGGGGGTCAGTGATATTATAGAGCAGTAGTCTCTTACCTTGGGGTGGTCAGTGTTATTATAGAGCAGTAGTCTCTTACCTTGGGGTGGTCTGTGTTATTATAGAGCAGTAGTCTCTTACCTTGGGGTGGTCAGTGTTATTATAGAGCAGTAGACTCTTACCTTGGGGTGGTCAGTGTTATTATAGAGCAGTAGACTCTTACCTTGGGATGGTCAGTGTTATTAGAGCAGTAGTCTCTTACCTTGGGGTGGTCAGTGTTATTATAGAGCAGTAGTCTATTACCCTGGGGTGGTCAATGTTATTATAGAGCAGTAGTCTCTTACCTTGGGGTGGTCTGTGTTATTATAGAGCAGTAGTCTCTTACCTTGGGGTGGTCAGTGTTATTATAGAGCAGTAGTCTCTTACCTTGGGGTGGTCAGTGTTAATATAGAGCAGTAGTCTATTACCTTGGGGTGGTCAGTGTTATTATAGAGCAGTAGTCTCTTACCTTGGGGTGGTCAGTGTTATTATAGAGCAGTAGTCTCTTACCTTGGGGGGTCAGTGATATTATAGAGCAGTAGTCTCTTACCTTAGGGGGTCAGTGATATTATAGAGCAGTAGTATCTTACCTTGGTGTGGTCAGTGTTATTATAGCAGTAGTCTCTTACCTTGGGGTGGTCAGTGTTATTAGAGCAGTAGTCTCTTACCTTGGGGGGTCAGTGATATTATAGAGCAGTAGTCTCTTACCTTGGGGGGTCAGTGATATTATAGAGCAGTAGTCTCTTACCTTGGTGTGGTCAGTGTTATTATAGCAGTAGTCTCTTACCTTGGGGTGGTCAGTGTTATTATAGAGCAGTAGTCTCTTACCTTGGAGTGGTCAGTGTTATTATAGATCAGTAGTCACTTACCTTGGGATGATCAGTGTTATTATAGAGCAGTAGTCTCTTACCTTGGAGTAGTCAGTGTTATTATAGAACAGTAGTCTCTTACATTGGGGTGGTCAGTGTTATTAGAGCAGTAGTCTCTTACCTTGGAGTGATCAGTGTTATTATAGAGCAGTAGTCTCTTACCTTGGGGTGGTCAGTGTTATTAGAGCAGTAGTCTCTTACCTTGGTGTGGTCAGTGTTATAATAGCAGTAGTCTCTTACCTTGGGGTGGTCAGTGTTATTAGAGCAGTAGTCTCTTACCTTGGGGGGTCAGTGATATTATAGAGCAGTAGTCTCTTACCTTGGGGGGTCAGTGATATTATAGAGCAGTAGTCTCTTACCTTGGTGTGGTCAGTGTTATTATAGCAGTAGTCTCTTACCTTGGGGTGGTCAGTGTTATTATAGAGCAGTAGTCTCTTACCTTGGGGTGGTCAGTGTTATTATAGATCAGTAGTCACTTACCTTGGGGTGGTCAGTGTTATTATAGAGCAGTAGTCTCTTACCTTGGGGGGTCAGTGATATTATAGAGCAGTAGTCTCTTACCTTAGGGGGTCAGTGATATTATAGAGCAGTAGTATCTTACCTTGGTGTGGTCAGTGTTATTATAGCAATAGTCTCTTTCCTTGGGGTGGTCAGTGTTATTATAGCAGTAGTCTCTTACCTTGGGGTGGTCAGTGTTATTATAGAGCAGTAGTCTCTTACCTTGGGGTGGTCAGTGTTATTATAGATCAGTAGTCACTTACCTTGGGGTGGTCAGTGTTATTATAGAGCAGTAGTCTCTTACCTTGGGGTGGTCAGTGTTATTATAGAGCAGTAGTCTCTTACCTTGGGGTGGTCAGTGTTATTATAGAGCAGTAGTCTCTTACCTTGGGGTGGTCAGTGTTATTATAGAGCAGTAGACTCTTACCTTGGGATGGTCAGTGTTATTAGAGCAGTAGTCTCTTACCTTGGGGTGGTCAGTGTTATTATAGAGCAGTAGTCTCTTACCTTGGGGTGGTCAGTGTTATTAGAGCAGTAGTCTCTTACCTTGGGGGGTCAGTGATATTATAGAGCAGTAGTCTCTTACCTTGGGGTGGTCAGTGTTATTATAGAGCAGTAGTCTCTTACCTTGGGGTGGTCAGTGTTATTATAGAGCAGTAGTCTCTTACCTTGGGGTGGTCAGTGTTATTATAGAGCAGTAGACTCTTACCTTGGGGTGGTCGGTGTTATTTTAGAGCAGTAGACTCTTACCTTGGGATGGTCAGTGTTATTAGAGCAGTAGTCTCTTACCTTGGGGTGGTCAGTGTTATTATAGAGCAGTAGTCTATTACCCTGGGGTGGTCAATGTTATTATAGAGCAGTAGTCTCTTACCTTGGGGTGGTCTGTGTTATTATAGAGCAGTAGTCTCTTACCTTGGGGTGGTCAGTGTTATTATAGAGCAGTAGTCTCTTACCTTGGGGTGGTCAGTGTTAATATAGAGCAGTAGTCTATTACCTTGGGGTGGTCAGTGTTATTATAGAGCAGTAGTATCTTACCTTGGGGTGGTCAGTGTTATTATAGAGCAGTAGTCTCTTACCTTGGGGGGTCAGTGATATTATAGAGCAGTAGTCTCTTACCTTAGGGGGTCAGTGATATTATAGAGCAGTAGTATCTTACCTTGGTGTGGTCAGTGTTATTATAGCAGTAGTCTCTTACCTTGGGGTGGTCAGTGTTATTAGAGCAGTAGTCTCTTACCTTGGGGGGTCAGTGATATTATAGAGCAGTAGTCTCTTACCTTGGGGGGTCAGTGATATTATAGAGCAGTAGTCTCTTACCTTGGTGTGGTCAGTGTTATTATAGCAGTAGTCTCTTACCTTGGGGTGGTCAGTGTTATTATAGAGCAGTAGTCTCTTACCTTGGGGTGGTCAGTGTTATTATAGATCAGTAGTCACTTACCTTGGGATGATCAGTGTTATTATAGAGCAGTAGTCTCTTACCTTGGAGTAGTCAGTGTTATTATAGAACAGTAGTCTCTTACATTGGGGTGGTCAGTGTTATTAGAGCAGTAGTCTCTTACCTTGGAGTGATCAGTGTTATTATAGAGCAGTAGTCTCTTACCTTGGGGTGGTCAGTGTTATTAGAGCAGTAGTCTCTTACCTTGGTGTGGTCAGTGTTATAATAGCAGTAGTCTCTTACCTTGGGGTGGTCAGTGTTATTAGAGCAGTAGTCTCTTACCTTGGGGGGTCAGTGATATTATAGAGCAGTAGTCTCTTACCTTGGGGGGTCAGTGATATTATAGAGCAGTAGTCTCTTACCTTGGTGTGGTCAGTGTTATTATAGCAGTAGTCTCTTACCTTGGGGTGGTCAGTGTTATTATAGAGCAGTAGTCTCTTACCTTGGGGTGGTCAGTGTTATTATAGATCAGTAGTCACTTACCTTGGGGTGGTCAGTGTTATTATAGAGCAGTAGTCTCTTACCTTGGGGGGTCAGTGATATTATAGAGCAGTAGTCTCTTACCTTAGGGGGTCAGTGATATTATAGAGCAGTAGTATCTTACCTTGGTGTGGTCAGTGTTATTATAGCAATAGTCTCTTACCTTGGGGTGGTCAGTGTTATTATAGCAGTAGTCTCTTACCTTGGGGTGGTCAGTGTTATTATAGAGCAGTAGTCTCTTACCTTGGGGTGGTCAGTGTTATTATAGATCAGTAGTCACTTACCTTGGGATGGTCAGTGTTATTATAGAGCAGTAGTCTCTTACCTTGGAGTAGTCAGTGTTATTATAGAACAGTAGTCTCTTACATTGGGGTGGTCAGTGTTATTAGAGCAGTAGTCTCTTACCTTGGAGTGGTCAGTGTTATTATAGAGCAGTAGTCTCTTACCTTGGGGGGTCAGTGATATTATAGAGCAGTAGTCTCTTACCTTGGTGTGGTCAGTGTTATTATAGCAGTAGTCTCTTACCTTGGGGTGGTCAGTGTTATTATAGAGCAGTAGTCTCTTACCTTGGGGTGGTCAGTGTTATTATAGATCAGTAGTCACTTACCTTGGGATGATCAGTGTTATTATAGAGCAGTAGTCTCTTACCTTGGAGTAGTCAGTGTTATTATAGAACAGTAGTCTCTTACATTGGGGTGGTCAGTGTTATTAGAGCAGTAGTCTCTTACCTTGGAGTGATCAGTGTTATTATAGAGCAGTAGTCTCTTACCTTGGGGTGGTCAGTGTTATTAGAGCAGTAGTCTCTTACCTTGGTGTGGTCAGTGTTATAATAGCAGTAGTCTCTTACCTTGGGGTGGTCAGTGTTATTAGAGCAGTAGTCTCTTACCTTGGGGGGTCAGTGATATTATAGAGCAGTAGTCTCTTACCTTGGGGGGTCAGTGATATTATAGAGCAGTAGTCTCTTACCTTGGTGTGGTCAGTGTTATTATAGCAGTAGTCTCTTACCTTGGGGTGGTCAGTGTTATTATAGAGCAGTAGTCTCTTACCTTGGGGTGGTCAGTGTTATTATAGATCAGTAGTCACTTACCTTGGGGTGGTCAGTGTTATTATAGAGCAGTAGTCTCTTACCTTGGGGGGTCAGTGATATTATAGAGCAGTAGTCTCTTACCTTAGGGGGTCAGTGATATTATAGAGCAGTAGTATCTTACCTTGGTGTGGTCAGTGTTATTATAGCAATAGTCTCTTACCTTGGGGTGGTCAGTGTTATTATAGCAGTAGTCTCTTACCTTGGGGTGGTCAGTGTTATTATAGAGCAGTAGTCTCTTACCTTGGGGTGGTCAGTGTTATTATAGATCAGTAGTCACTTACCTTGGGGTGGTCAGTGTTATTATAGAGCAGTAGTCTCTTACCTTGGAGTGGTCAGTGTTATTATAGAACAGTAGTCTCTTACATTGGGGTGGTCAGTGTTATTAGAGCAGTAGTCTCTTACCTTGGAGTGGTCAGTGTTATTATAGAGCAGTAGTCTCTTACCTTGGGGTGGTCAGTGTTATTAGAGCAGTAGTCTCTTACCTTGGTGTGGTCAGTGTTATAATATCAGTAGTCTCTTACCTTGGGGTGGTCAGTGTTATAATAGCAGTAGTCTCTTACCTTGGGGTGGTCAGTGTTATTATAGAGCAGTAGTCTCTTACCTTGGGGTGGTCAGTGTTATTAGAGCAGTAGTCTCTTACCTTGGGGGGTCAGTGATATTATAGAGCAGTAGTCTCTTACCTTGGTGTGGTCAGTGTTATTATAGCAGTAGTCTCTTACCTTGGGGTGGTCAGTGTTATTATAGAGCAGTAGTCTCTTACCTTGGGGTGGTCAGTGTTATTATAGATCAGTAGTCACTTACCTTGGGATGATCAGTGTTATTATAGAGCAGTAGTCTCTTACCTTGGAGTAGTCAGTGTTATTATAGAGCAGTAGTCTCTTACCTTGGGGTGGTCAGTGTTATTAGAGCAGTAGTCTCTTACCTTGGTGTGGTCAGTGTTATAATAGCAGTAGTCTCTTACCTTGGGGTGGTCAGTGTTATTAGAGCAGTAGTCTCTTACCTTGTGGGGTCAGTGATATTATAGAGCAGTAGTCTCTTACCTTGGGGGGTCAGTGATATTATAGAGCAGTAGTCTCTTACCTTGGTGTGGTCAGTGTTATTATAGCAGTAGTCTCTTACCTTGGGGTGGTCAGTGTTATTATAGATCAGTAGTCACTTACCTTGGGTCGGTCAGTGTTATTATAGAGCAGTAGTCTCTTACCTTGGGGGGTCAGTGATATTATAGAGCAGTAGTCTCTTACCTTAGGGGGTCAGTGATATTATAGAGCAGTAGTATCTTACCTTGGTTTGGTCAGTGTTATTATAGCAATAGGCTCTTACCTTGGGGTGGTCAGTGTTATTAGAGCAGTAGTCTCTTACCTTGGGGTGGTCAGTGTTATTATAGAGCAGTAGTCTCTTACCTTGGGGCGGTCAGTGATATTATAGAGCAGTAGTCTCTTACCTTGGTGGGGTCAGTGATATTATAGAGCAGTAGTCTCTTACCTTGGGGTGGTCAGTGTTATTATAGAGCAGTAGTCTCTTACCTTGGGGTGGTCAGTGTTATTATAGCAGTAGTCTCTTACCTTGGGGTGGTCAGTGTTATTATAGAGCAGTAGTCTCTTACCTTGGGGTGGTCAGTGATATTATAGAGCAGTAGTCTCTTACCTTGGGGTGGTCAGTGTTATTATAGAGCAGTAGTCTCTTACCTTGGAGTGGTCAGTGTTATTATAGAACAGTAGTCTCTTACATTGGGGTGGTCAGTGTTATTAGAGCAGTAGTCTCTTACCTTGGAGTGGTCAGTGTTATTATAGAGCAGTAGTCTCTTACCTTGGGGTGGTCAGTGTTATTAGAGCAGTAGTCTCTTACCTTGGTGTGGTCAGTGTTATAATATCAGTAGTCTCTTACCTTGGGGTGGTCAGTGTTATAATAGCAGTAGTCTCTTACCTTGGGGTGGTCAGTGTTATTATAGAGCAGTAGTCTCTTACCTTGGGGTGGTCAGTGTTATTATAGATCAGTAGTCACTTACCTTGGGGTGGTCAGTGTTATTATAGAGCAGTAGTCTCTTACATTGGGGTGGTCAGTGTTATTAGAGCAGTAGTCTCTTACCTTGGAGTGGTCAGTGTTATTATAGAGCAGTAGTCTCTTACCTTGGGGTGGTCAGTGTTATTATAGATCAGTAGTCACTTACCTTGGGATGATCAGTGTTATTATAGAGCAGTAGTCTCTTACCTTGGAGTAGTCAGTGTTATTATAGAGCAGTAGTCTCTTACCTTGGGGTGGTCAGTGTTATTAGAGCAGTAGTCTCTTACCTTGGTGTGGTCAGTGTTATAATAGCAGTAGTCTCTTACCTTGGGGTGGTCAGTGTTATTAGAGCAGTAGTCTCTTACCTTGTGGGGTCAGTGATATTATAGAGCAGTAGTCTCTTACCTTGGGGGGTCAGTGATATTATAGAGCAGTAGTCTCTTACCTTGGTGTGGTCAGTGTTATTATAGCAGTAGTCTCTTACCTTGGGGTGGTCAGTGTTATTATAGATCAGTAGTCACTTACCTTGGGTCGGTCAGTGTTATTATAGAGCAGTAGTCTCTTACCTTGGGGGGTCAGTGATATTATAGAGCAGTAGTCTCTTACCTTAGGGGGTCAGTGATATTATAGAGCAGTAGTATCTTACCTTGGTTTGGTCAGTGTTATTATAGCAATAGGCTCTTACCTTGGGGTGGTCAGTGTTATTAGAGCAGTAGTCTCTTACCTTGGGGGGTCAGTGATATTATAGAGCAGTAGTCTCTTACCTTGGGGGGTCAGTGATATTATAGAGCAGTAGTCTCTTACCTTGGTGTGGTCAGTGTTATTATAGCAGTAGTCTCTTACCTTGGGGTGGTCAGTGTTATTATAGAGCAGTAGTCTCTTACCTTGGGGTGGTCAGTGTTATTATAGATCAGTAGTCACTTACCTTGGGGTGGTCAGTGTTATTATAGAGCAGTAGTCTCTTACATTGGGGTGGTCAGTGTTATTAGAGCAGTAGTCTCTTACCTTGGAGTGGTCAGTGTTATTATAGAGCAGTAGTCTCTTACCTTGGGGTGGTCAGTGTTATTAGAGCAGTAGTCTCTTACCTTGGAGTGGTCAGTGTTATTATAGAGCAGTAGTCTCTTACCTTGGGGTGGTCAGTGTTATTAGAGCAGTAGTCTCTTACCTTGGTGTGGTCAGTGTTATAATAGCAGTAGTCTCTTACCTTGGGGTGGTCAGTGTTATAATAGCAGTAGTCTCTTACCTTGGGGTGGTCAGTGTTATTATAGAGCAGTAGTCTCTTACCTTGGGGTGGTCAGTGTTATTAGAGCAGTAGTCTCTTACCTTGGGGGGTCAGTGATATTATAGAGCAGTAGTCTCTTACCTTGGGGTGGTCAGTGTTATTATAGAGCAGTAGTCTCTTACCTTGGGGTGGTCAGTGTTATTATAGATCAGTAGTCACTTACCTTGGGGTGGTCAGTGTTATTATAGAGCAGTAGTCTCTTACCTTGGAGTGGTCAGTGTTATTATAGAACAGTAGTCTCTTACATTGGGGTGGTCAGTGTTATTAGAGCAGTAGTCTCTTACCTTGGAGTGGTCAGTGTTATTATAGAGCAGTAGTCTCTTACCTTGGGGGGTCAGTGATATTATAGAGCAGTAGTCTCTTACCTTGGGGGGTCAGTGATATTATAGAGCAGTAGTCTCTTACCTTGGTGTGGTCAGTGTTATTATAGCAGTAGTCTCTTACCTTGGGGTGGTCAGTGTTATTATAGAGCAGTAGTCTCTTACCTTGGGGTGGTCAGTGTTATTATAGATCAGTAGTCACTTACCTTGGGGTGGTCAGTGTTATTATAGATTTTTACATTTACATTTAAGTCATTTAGCAGACGCTCTTATCCAGAGCGACTTACAAATTGGTGCATTCACCTTATGACATCCAGTGGAACAGCCACTTTACAATAGTGCATCTAAATCTTTTAAGGGGGGGGGGGGGGGTGAGAAGGATTACTTTATCCTATCCTAGGTATTCCTTAAAGAGGTGGGGTTTCAGGTGTCTCCGGAAGGTGGTGATTGACTCCGCTGTCCTGGCGTCGTGAGGGAGTTTGTTCCACCATTGGGGGGCCAGAGCAGCGAACAGTTTTGACTGGGCTGAGCGGGAACTGTACTTCCTCAGTGGTAGGGAGGCGAGCAGGCCAGAGGTGGATGAACGCAGTGCCCTTGTTTGGGTGTAGGGCCTGATCAGAGCCTGGAGGTACTGAGGTGCCGTTCCCCTCACAGCTCCGTAGGCAAGCACCATGGTCTTGTAGCGGATGCGAGCTTCAACTGGAAGCCAGTGGAGAGAGCGGAGGAGCGGGGTGACGTGAGAGAACTTGGGAAGGTTGAACACCAGACGGGCTGCGGCGTTCTGGATGAGTTGTAGGGGTTTAATGGCACAGGCAGGGAGCCCAGCCAACAGCGAGTTGCAGTAATCCAGACGGGAGATGACAAGTGCCTGGATTAGGACCTGCGCCGCTTCCTGTGTGAGGCAGGGTCGTACTCTGCGGATGTTGTAGAGCATGAACCTACAGGAACGGGCCACCGCCTTGATGTTAGTTGAGAACGACAGGGTGTTGTCCAGGATCACGCCAAGGTTCTTAGCGCTCTGGGAGGAGGACACAATGGAGTTGTCAACCGTGATGGCGAGATCATGGAACGGGCAGTCCTTCCCCGGGAGGAAGAGCAGCTCCGTCTTGCCGAGGTTCAGCTTGAGGTGGTGATCCGTCATCCACACTGATATGTCTGCCAGACATGCAGAGATGCGATTCGCCACCTGGTCATCAGAAAGGGGAAAGGAGAAGATTAGTTGTGTGTCGTCTGCATAGCAATGATAGGAGAGACCATGTGAGGTTATGACAGAGCCAAGTGACTTGGTGTATAGCGAGAATAGGAGAGGGCCTAGAACAGAGCCCTGGGGGACACCAGTGGTGAGAGCACGTGGTGAGGAGACAGATTCTCGCCACGCCACCTGGTAGGAGCGACCTGTCAGGTAGGACGCAATCCAAGCGTGGGCCGCGCCGGAGATGCCCAACTCGGAGAGGGTGGAGAGGAGGATCTGATGGTTCACAGTATCGAAGGCAGCCGATAGGTCTAGAAGGATGAGAGCAGAGGAGAGAGAGTTAGCTTTAGCAGTGCGGAGCGCCTCCGTGATACAGAGAAGAGCAGTCTCAGTTGAATGACTAGTCTTGAAACCTGACTGATTTGGATCAAGAAGGTCATTCTGAGAGAGATAGCGGGAGAGCTGGCCAAGGACGGCACGTTCAAGAGTTTTGGAGAGAAAAGAAAGAAGGGATACTGGTCTGTAGTTGTTGACATCGGAGGGATCGAGTGTAGGTTTTTTCAGAAGGGGTGCAACTCTCGCTCTCTTGAAGACGGAAGGGACGTAGCCAGCGGTCAGGGATGAGTTGATGAGCGAGGTGAGGTAAGGGAGAAGGTCTCCGGAAATGGTCTGGAGAAGAGAGGAGGGGATAGGGTCAAGCGGGCAGGTTGTTGGGCGGCCGGCCGTCACAAGACGCGAGATTTCATCTGGAGAGAGAGGGGAGAAAGAGGTCAGAGCACAGGGTAGGGCAGTGTGAGCAGAACCAGCGGTGTCGTTTGACTTAGCAAACGAAGATCGGATGTCGTCGACCTTCTTTTCAAAATGGTTGACGAAGTCATCTGCAGAGAGGGAGGAGGGGGGGGAGGGGGAGGAGGATTCAGGAGGGAGGAGAAGGTGGCAAAGAGCTTCCTAGGGTTAGAGGCAGATGCTTGGAATTTAGAGTGGTAGAAAGTGGCTTTAGCAGCAGAGACAGAAGAGGAAAATGTAGAGAGGAGGGAGTGAAAGGATGCCAGGTCCGCAGGGAGGCGAGTTTTCCTCCATTTCCGCTCGGCTGCCCGGAGCCCTGTTCTGTGAGCTCGCAATGAGTCGTCGAGCCACGGAGCGGGAGGGGAGGACCGAGCCGGCCTGGAGGATAGGGGACATAGAGAGTCAAAGGATGCAGAAAGGGAGGAGAGGAGGGTTGAGGAGGCAGAATCAGGAGATAGGTTGGAGAAGGTTTGAGCAGAGGGAAGAGATGATAGGATGGAAGAGGAGAGGGTAGCGGGGGAGAGAGAGCGAAGGTTGGGACGGCGCGATACCATCCGAGTAGGGGCAGTGTGGGAAGTGTTGGATGAGAGCGAGAGGGAAAAGGATACAAGGTAGTGGTCGGAGACTTGGAGGGGAGTTGCAATGAGGTTAGTGGAAGAACAGCATCTAGTAAAGATGAGGTCGAGCGTGTTGCCTGCCTTGTGAGTAGGGGGGGAAGGTGAGAGGGTGAGGTCAAAAGAGGAGAGGAGTGGAAAGAAGGAGGCAGAGAGGAATGAGTCAAAGGTAGACGTGGGGAGGTTAAAGTCGCCCAGAACTGTGAGAGGTGAGCCGTCCTCAGGAAAGGAGCTTATCAAGGCATCAAGCTCATTGATGAACTCTCCGAGGGAACCTGGAGGGCGATAAATGATAAGGATGTTAAGCTTGAAAGGGCTGGTAACTGTGACAGCATGGAATTCAAAGGAGGCGATAGACAGATGGGTAAGGGGAGAAAGAGAGAATGACCACTTGGGAGAGATGAGGATCCCGGTGCCACCACCCCGCTGACCAGAAGCTCTCGGGGTGTGCGAGAACACGTGGGCGGACGAAGAGAGAGCAGTAGGAGTAGCAGTGTTATCTGTGGTGATCCATGTTTCCGTCAGTGCCAAGAAGTCGAGGGACTGGAGGGAGGCATAGGCTGAGATGAACTCTGCCTTGTTGGCCGCAGATCGGCAGTTCCAGAGGCTACCGGAGACCTGGAACTCCACGTGGGTCGTGCGCGCTGGGACCACCAGATTAGGGTGGCCGCGGCCACGCGGTGTGGAGCGTTTGTATGGTCTGTGCAGAGAGGAGAGAACAGGGATAGACAGACACATAGTTGACAGGCTACAGAAGAGACTACGCTAATGCAAATGGAATGACAAGTGGACTACGCGTCTCGAATGTTCAGAAAGTTAAGCTTACGTAGCAAGAATCTTATTGACTAAAATGATTAAGATGATACAGTACTGCTGAAGTAGGCTAGCTGGCAGTGGCTGCGTTGTTGACTTTGTAGGCTAGCTGGCAGTGGCTGCGTTGTTGACACTACACTAATCAAGTCGTTCCGTTGAGTGTAATAGTTTCTACAGTGCTGCTATTCGGGGGCTAGCTGGCTAGCTAGCAGTGTTGATTACGTTACGTTGCGTTAAAAGAACGACAATAGCTGGCTAGCTAACCTAGAAAATCGCTCTAGACTACACAATTATCTTTGATACAAAGACGGCTATGTAGCTAGCTATGTAGCTAGCTACGATCAAACAAATCAAACCGTTGTACTGTAATGAAATGAAATGAAAATGTGATACTACCTGTGGAGCGAAGCGGAATGCGACCGGGTTGTTGAGTGCGGAAGTTCTATTCGGTAGACGTTGGCTAGCTGTTGGCTAGCTAGCAGTGTCTCCTACGTTAAGGACGACAAATAGCTGGCTAGCTAACCTCGGTAAATTAAGATAATCACTCTAAAACTACACACTCTAAACTACACGATTATCTTGGATACGAAGACAGCAAAGACAACTATGTAGCTAGCTAACACTACACTAATCAAGTCGTTCAGTTGAGTGTAATAGTTGCTACAGTGCTGCTATTCGGTAGACGGTGGACGTTTGCTAGCTGGCTAGCTGCTGGGCAGATAGCAGTGTCTCTTACCTTGGAGTGGTCAGTGTTATTATAGAACAGTAGTCTCTTACATTGGGGTGGTCAGTGTTATTATAGAGCAGTAGTCTCTTACCTTGGGGTGGTCAATCTTATTATAGCAGTATTCTCTTACCTTGGGGTGGTCAATCTTATTATAGCAGTAGTCTCTTACCTTGGGGTCGTCAGTGTTATTATAGAGCAGTAGTCTCTTACCTTGGGGTGGTCAATCTTATTATAGCAGTAGTCTCTTACCTTGGGGTCGTCAGTGTTATTATAGAGCAGTAGTCTCTTACCTTGGGGTGGTCAATCTTATTATAGCAGTAGTCTCTTTCCTTGGGGTCGCCAGTGTTATTATAGAGCAGTAGTCTCTTACCTTGGGGATGGTCAATCTTTTTATAGCAGTAGTCTCTTACCTTGGTGTGTTCAGTGTTATTATAGATCAGTAGTCTCTTACCTTGGGGTGGTCAGTGTTATTATAGAGCAGTAGTCTCTTACCTTGGGGTGGTCAGTGTTATTATAGAGCAGTAGACTCTTACCTTGGGGTTGTCAGTGTTATTATAGAGCAGTATTCTCTTACCTTGGGGTGGTCAGTGTTATTATAGAGCAGTAGTCTCTTACCTTGGGGTGGTCAATCTTATTATAGCAGTAGTCTCTTACCTTGGGGTCGTCAGTGTTATTATAGAGCAGTAGTCTCTTACCTTGGGGTGGTCAGTGTTATTATAGAGCAGTAGTCTCTTACCTTGGGGTGGTCAGTGTTATTATAGAGCGGTAGTCTCTTACCTTGGGGTGGTCAATCTTATTATAGCAGTAGTCTCTTACCTTGGGGTGCTCAATCTTATTATAGCAGTAGTCTCTTACCTTGGGATGGTCAGTGTTATTATAGAGCAGTAGTCTCTTACCTTGGGGTGGTCAGTGTTATTATAGAGCAGTATTATCTTACCTTTTTGGTATGAATATGTGTGTGTTACCAGTCGCTGGTCTCCTGGTCCATTATTAGGAGCAGTGTCCTCTGTCTCTTCTCTCTTGGTGCTGGTCTCACCGTCTCTCAGGGTGTCTGCACTGACGTACATATATTAACAATCCTCTCCTCCATCTCACTTCTGTCCAAGTTGACTTTCTTGTTCATATTTGGCTCAGCATAGGTGACCTTTGACATCTTTAACAATGCCTGGGTTTTTCTTTCTATGTAGGTCTACTATACATTAAGTCTCTGCTTCTGGAATGTGCTCCTGAGTGGTGCTGCGGTCTAGGGCACTGCATATAAGTGCTAGAGGTGTTCCTACTGACCCTGGTTCAATTCCAGGCTGTATCACAACTCTCTGTGATTGGGAGTACCATAGGGTGGTGCACAATTGTCCCAGTGTCGTCCCGGTTAGGATTTGGCTGGGGTAGGCCGTCATTGTAAATAAGAATTTGTTCTTAATTGACTGGCCTAGATAACGAAATAAAACATAGAATTATGTTTACATTAAGTCTCTGCTTCTAGAGATATCTCTGTCATCTGTGTGTCTCTGTCTGTGTGACTGCTGTAGGTGTTAACTTAACTAACAAAATGACACGGGTAGTTGTGGCAATGCTAATATAAAAAATATAACACGTTTGCATACTTGTGTGCAAGTGTGCATGAGAGAGATTGTTACAGTGGTTATTGTTAAACTATTTTCTGCAGCACAATATAAATCATTCCATGTCTCTACATGGTCATCTTGTCCAGAGTATATCTCAACACAGTCCTCCTGTCCAGGGAATGGGACTTGCTATTTGTGATGATGGTTGAGGAGTTTTTGAGTGACAGCTGGTTGAACCACTGAAAATATCCACTTCACTTCCCTCTTTTGGGGCCCATGTAGGGGAACAACAATCAAATATGAGCATTTGATATTTTACTAATATGTAACTTGACAACAAAGACTGACTGTCAAAGATTATTAAGTAACATCCTTTGATACCCTGACATCTCTACAGTCAACTCCTATACATTGTATGCAATGGGTGAATGGTAGTGTTGAGAATGTTTCCACCGGGTCTAAATTGGACCATGTAATTATCTGCAGTAAGTAAGAAGAATATATTTGAATTGGATTGATGAAGTGCACGACATGCAGAGTGTGAACAAAGTCAAATGTACTAACTTCATGTTGACTCTGGTGATGTGTCAAGCATATCTTCTGGTACACAGGAAGCTACAAACAGGAAATAAGTCAGACTTTTATTATTAGTATGATACTACAAACATGTTTGCATGCACATGTGAGTGTGTGAGGGTTTGAGAGAGAGCGAGTGAGAGAGAGAGAGAGAGAGAGAGAGAGAATGGAGGAGGAAGTTGTGTGCACTGTAGTCTACTGTATGTGTTACAGTATGTTGTCATGGTGATGTTACAACGCTTTCTCACAAATCCAGTTGAGTTTGTTCGCTGTCACATGACAAGTCGTTCCATGACTTTGATGAAAACCTCATACTGGGGTGAAGGTTCAACTTCTAACAGGACAATGACCCTAAGCACACAGCCAAGACAATGCAGGAGTGGCTTCGGGACAAGTCTCTGAATGTTCTTGAGTGGCCAACCAGAGCCCAGACTTGAACCCAATTGAACATCTCCTAACAGAACTGAAAAAAGCTCTGCAGCGACGTTCCCCATCCAACCTAACAGAGCTTGAGAGGATCTGCAGAGAAGAATGGGAGAAACTCCCCAAATCTGGTGTGCCAAGCTTGTAGCGTCATACCCAAGAAGATTCAAGAATGTAATCCCTGCCAAAGATGCTTCAACAAAGTACTGAGTAAAGGGTCTTAATACTTATGTAAATGTGATATATTTCAGTATTGTGTGTTGATTGATGAGGAAAAAACTATTATAACCAATTTTAGAATTAGGCTGTAACGTAAGAAAAATGTTGGAAAAAGTTAAGGATCCTGCACTGTATATCACTCAATAGCCATTGTCAATGTTAAGGTTTATAGTACACTACGTAGCATTGCATGTAGGCTGTACACTAATATCCACTCCAAAACACACAGCAGCCAGCCTGTAGAGTCTTGGTCTACCATCTGCAGAAGAGCACACACCCACACACTCACACGCACACCACACACACACCGCACGCACGCACGCACACCACACGCACGCACACACACACTCCACACGCACGCACACACGCCCGCACGCACACACGCCCGCACGCACACACACACCCACACCCACCCACACGCACGCACCCACGCACACACGCACCCACGCACACACATCTTACATCACTAACGATGACAACTGAACCAAGTGCAAATCAAAACTAGATGTTGAACTGCTGTCTGTACCCAGTGGGATGATTTTACCAACTGAGACACAGAAGAAAATCTATCAACACTTCACTAGTGTTGTTTTATTATATGGTTTTAGTGTTTGTCTAGTTATGTCTGTGTGTGTCACAGGAGGTTGGTGGCACCTTCATTGGGGAGGACGTGCTTGTGTTAATGACTGGAGCAGAATAGGTGGACAACAGCAGAATGAAGGGTTGACAGAAAACAGAGAGGGTGGAGACCCCATTAGACACCATGATGAGTGTGTAGCAGACAGGTCCTCTGGTGCTTGGTGTTGCCGAAGGTTGTGAGTCATTTTCACTTTTCATTAGCATTGTTTTTGTTTGTGTGTGTGAGTGTCTATGGCTTCCACTAGATATCAACAGTCTTTGTTCAATGTTTCAGGCTTGTTTCTTCCCAAACGAGGAAGAATTTAGAGTTTTAGTATTGGAAGTATTGGAGTTGGAAATCAGTCAGTAATTTTGCTTTTCTCTTGAACATACTTCTTTCCGTATGAAATATTATAGTTTAATTACATTTTAGGGTACCTGAGGATTCAATAGAAATGTATTTTGACTTGTTTTAACGAAGTTTAGCGGTAGCTTTTTGGATTCCTGTCTCTGCATGTTGAATGAGTGGATTACTCAAATCGATGGTGCCAACTAAACTGACTTTTTGGGATATAAAGAAGGATGTTATCTTACATAACGACCATACATGTTGTAGTTGGGACCCTTTGGATTGCAAATCAGAGAGAGAGAGAGAGAAAGAGAGAGAGACCAAAATAATGGTGTTCCAAAAAAGGTCCAGTTGCCAGAAATACAAATTCCATCTTGACACCGTTGCCCTAGAGCACACAAAAAACTATACATACCTTGGTCTAAACATCAGCGCCACAGTTAACTTCCACAAAGCTGTGAATGTTCTGAGAGACAAGGCAAGAAGGGCATTCTATGCCATCAAAATGAACATAAAATTTGACATACCAATTAAGATCTGGCTAAAAAAGACTTGAATCAGTTATATTTATTTTCCCTTTTGTACTTTAACCATTTGCACATTGTTACAACACTGTATATGTACATGGAACGTCTGTGAGTGTAATGTTCACTGCTCATTTTTGTTGTTTATTTCACTTCTGTATATTATCTACTTCACTTGCTTGGCAATGTTAACATGTTTCCCATGCCAATAAAGCCCTTGCATTGAATTGAATTTAGAGAGAGAGAGAGACACAGAGAGACACTGGGGGTTATTGTTATACCACTTTCTCACATATCCAGTCATGATGTGTTTTGCAATTTTCATCATTCCATGTCTTTACAGGGTCATATTGTCCATAGTATATCTCAACACAGTCCTCTTGCCCATTATCATCAGGCTGTCCTCCCGTCCAGTACCTAAACAACACAGAGAACCAGACAATCAGACACTCTGGTACAAACATCCTCCTCAATTATACAAATAGTCCTACATTTTAAAGACACACTCTGTAAGATCATCATACCATTATCAAGAATGGACCATCAACACATTTCCATTACCTTTTCATATGTAAATCTTACCTGGTTTCTATAATACATCTATAGTTCTCTTCCATGACATTCATGAGTGGAAACATACCTTTTTATGAACATGATTGGAAGCAATATATCTTTGTTGTTTTTAATCTCCATATCACAAGGTAAAATGGTCAAATCTCTCACCCTGTCGTCAGTGGGGTGCCGTCCACCCACTTCCAGGTCCCCTCAGTAACAGAGTCATTCAGACCAATCCAGGCTCTCAGGTGGAGGTTGAAGAGAAATGTCTGTTGTGAGAAAGATAAAAACTGTCACTTTTAATATATTTATAAAATACTGCACACATATTAGTTTACTGATGAAAAGTATCACTCTCACTCACTCACTCACTCACTCACTCACTCACTCACTCACTCACTCACTCACTCACTCACCTGTTCCTCTCTGCTGTTAATGATCACCAGGTCTGCTCCTCTCTCCAGACAGTCCTGTCTGCTCTCCTCCCAGGGTTTCTTCTCAGTAGAGAGGAAGTACAAACTGGAGTCAAAGTATCTCCATCCCTCCTGACAATGCTGCTCTGTTGAAGAGCAAAGTTGAACATGTTGAGAAACTTAGTCAGTATCTTTATACTCATAAACCCATTGATATATAATTACTGTTGATTTTACTTCTAATTTATCACAGTTATATCTCACCTATCACAAAAAGCTTTGCCTGAATATGGCCTTTCTCTTTAGTCAGGTTATTGTATCTGGTCTGTAGCTGGTCTCTCTCTTCAGTCAGGTTGTTGTATCTGGTCTGTAGTTGGTCTCTCTCTGCAGTTGCGTTGGTCTTATAAAGGGAAAAACTCTGTGACAAGTTGTTCCTTTTATCCTCAGAATCTTTGATGGCTCTGTTATCTATAAAGTATAAACATATAGTTACCAACTAAAACACCAGTTAAATAGGCTTAGTAACCTACACTTCTTACAATTAGGTGATAAGCAATGAACTTGGACACAAACTCACAGTAGACAGACAGGCCTATTATCCCAGCCAGTAGAACACACAGCAGCCCCAGACACACTGCAGCAACTAGGAAGGGTCTCTTCCCTGATCTATCAGGCTCTGTGGACACATACAAGAGACTGTTATGTTTTGTGTGTGTGTGTGTGTTTTACCTGAGTGCTGGTCTCCTGGTCCATTATTAGGAGCAGTGTCTGCTGTCTCTTCTCTCTTGGTGCTGGTCTCACCGTCTCTCAGGGTGTCTGCACTGACGTAGATATCCACAATCCTCTCCTCCATCTCACCTCTGTTAAACTTGACCTTCTTGTTCATATCTGGTTCAGCATAGATGACCTTTGACATCTTTAACAATGCCTGGGTCTTTCTTTCTATGTAGGTCTACTATACATTAAGTCTCTGCTTCTAGAACTAATGTGGTGGTCTTCCAACATGGCCTCCAGGAGGCGTCGTACGTCAACTGAAGTATCAACAAAATGACACTGGTAGTTGTGGCAATGCTAATATAAAAAATATAACAAGTTTGCATACTTGTGTGCAAGTGTGCATGTGAGAGATTATTACAGTGGTTATTGTTAAAATATTTTCTGCAGCACAATATAAATCATTCCATGTCTCTACATGGTCATCTTGTCCAGAGTATATCTCAACACAGTCCTCCTGTCCAGGGAATGGGACTTGCTATTTGTGATGATGGACAGGACACTATCATACCAGGAAGATATAGATCATAGAGGGGAAGTGGACAACAAAGGCTAGTTGTTAACATATATTAAATATCATATGTAACAGCCCCAAGATAATTCAGGGAGTTTCCAGAACTCCCCCTTCCTTTCACCTTTCTGCTGATCTGGACCCTCTGTTTACTCCCAAATATACATCAACATGTTCAGGAGGTCCAGGACTACAAACATGGGTCATTATAATGTCCAGACAATATATTTGACACTACAAACTGCTCCAAGTGGATATTGAGGGTGGGTAGTCTTAACCAGTGAGGATGAGATGACAACAGTAACCACCAGGGCTCTCCTCTAGAATGACCTTTTAGTTATATAGTAGACACTTTTATCCAGAGCGACTTACACGACCAATTAGGGTTAAGTGCCTTGCTCAAGGGCACATCAACAGATTTTTCACGTGGTCGGCTCGGGATTTCGATGCAGCACCCTTCGGTTACTGGCCAATCAATCTTAACCGCTAGACAGCCTGCCTCCCTCTCTCTTAATAAACCTGATTGGTCAAGGAGATTTTGAGTGACAGCTGGTTGAATTACAGAAAATATCCACTTCATTTCCCTCTTTTGGGACCCATATGGAGGAATAATAATCAAATTTGAGCATTTGATATTGTGCTTATATGTAATTTGACAACAGACTGACTTTCAAAGATTATTAGAACACACAGCAGCCCCAGACACACTGCAGCAACTCCAGAGGGTCTCTTCCACCACTGAACATGTACTGAATCACACATTATTAAAGATCTTTGGTATTGTGTTTTACTGTATCATCAATGATTGAGACAAATAAAGCTAGAGTACTACAGGATAAGCTCACTTGTTTAATATATTGTGTGTAATTTGTGTGTGTGTGTGTGTGTGTTCGTGCAATCTTACCTGAAGCAACAACTCCATCTCTTGGACTAGGTTTGAAGGCTCCTACGTTGGCATATAACTGGCCATCGATGTCTGTGTTCTTCATTGCATTAGATTTGTTGTCTTCAAATCCATCTGTGTTTTCATAGACTCCCTCTGACATCTTAACACACTTGTGCTCAAATACAGTAACTTCTACTTCTAACCTCAACTCTAATGTACGTCTGTAGCTGTGTCTTCTCCCTGCACTGTCCTGCGTCTGTGTGACTTTAGGTAGTGAAACTCTTTATCAGTCAACCAAAGTGTGAGTTCAACACAACACAATCAGCAAGCCACCACGTGACTAGCACCAGCCTTAGTTTGATAATATAATACACAATATGGATCTATATCATGCCATATGATGTATGTGTGATTTCACAGGGTCCCAATTTTGGATCTGCTAAAATAAATTGGGATCTTTTTATTAACTCACAAAAATTATAATTGATTGCCTTGAAAAACATGGTCTGGACTACTGAAATAATCTGAGGGACAGGCTTCCAGCAGTTCTGAGAGGTGCTACAGGATATCACACTTGAAAATAGTGGTGATAGATAGGCAAGGGTCCTTCTTTTTCAGATAGATTTACATTTCATAGGGCTTTTGGTTACCTTTTTAAAGTGCTTGGCGATGCCAAATGTCTTTCTGACATGCTCTAATCAAGCTCTCTTGACCTAGCAAAGGCTGTGGATCTAGTAGGTGCCCTTACATACACATTACAGGACTACAGAAGTGAGGGTTACTTTGGAGAACTATGGAAAGAGGTTGAAGAGATTGCAGAGCACTGCAAAATAAGTGTACAAACAGTGTGTAAACGACAGCCTAAAACAAGCTTAAGATATCATGACTCATTGATGATGAGCATTGTAGGACAGAAAAATAGTGACCAAAGTGATGGTGAGAGCTTTCAAAAGAGCTATCTTTTATCAGGTGTTGACAGTCTCACAGCTGAGCTGCAGAGGTGTTTTTCAAAGAAGAATTGCGAGATAATGCAAGGGTTCCTGTTTCCCTTTGCTCAGACCTTTGAGTCAGATTTAGAGGACATCAAACATGAGGTTCATCAAACCAAGTGGCTTCTTGATAGGAGAGAGAAAAGTGGACGGGACAGACCGTCTACTTTCCTTGACTTTGTTGTGTTTCTAGAACCTTATAAAGATGTCTTCCATGAGCTATTTCGACTTTGTACGATTTCTGTTGTTACACCAGTCAGCAGTGCTTCTTGCGAGAGAAGCTTCTCAGCTTTAAAACTGATTAAAACCCACCTTAGACAACAATGGTTGATGACAGGTTAAGTCACCTGGAATTCTCAGTGTTGAGTCAAGGAGGGCAGGCTCGCCCAACATGGATGAGTTTGTGAACATTTAGCCAGTTCTCACCAGAACCGCAGAATTATGCTGTTTTAAATCTACCTAGGATAATTTGGCACTTAGGCGGTCCCTCTGGTCATGATTAAAACCTTCACTGTGTACTAGCTAGTACGCTGACATTCCAAAATGATAAATCCAAAGGGTATCATGTCACACAGATTAAATTTGGTCTTGATCAGGCCAATTCCAAAACTTTTCTTTGCTATTATTTAACATAATATATATGAGCATAAATATGATACTGTAAGTTTCTAATATTGATGGGCACCAAAATTATTTACATTTTTCAAGTCCATTTCTGCTTGATACCTGGTATGTCAAATTGCAGTGTGTTTTTTTGTAATTGTACTTTTTTGTATATAAACTATGCAATTTATGTAACACAAAAACACTATCTTATTTCCTCAAGCTTTATTTTCTGAAAATATTTTTTATGTTTAACCTGTCTGGCTCCGGGGTTCCGCTAGCGGAACTCCTCCCACATTCCACTGAAAAGGCAGAGCGCGAAAATCAAAACATATTTTTGAGAAATATTTTACTTTCACACATTAACAAGTCCAATACAGCAAATGAAAGATAAACATCTTTTGAATCCAGTCAACATGTCCGATTTTTAAAATGTTTTACAGCGAAAACACCACGTATATTTATGTTAGTTCACCACCAAATACAAAAAAGCACAGACATTTCTTTCACAGCACAGGTAGCTTGCAGAAAACCAACCAAACTAACCAAGAACCAACCGAACTAACCAAGAAACAACTTTATCAGATGACAGTCTTATAACATGTTACACAATAAATCTATGTTTTGTTCGAAAAATGTGCATATTTGAGCTATAAATCAGTTTTACATTGCAGCTACCATCACAGCTACCGTCAAAAATAGCACCGAAGCAGCCAGAGTAATTATAGAGACCAACGTGGAATACCTAAATACTCATCATAAAACATTTCTGAAAAATGCATGGTGTACAGCAAATGAAAGACAAGCATCTTGTGAATCCAGCCAATATTTCCGATTTTTTAAGTGTTTTACAGCAAAAACACAATATAGCATTATATTAGCTTACCACAATAGCCAGAAACACAAGCCATTTACCAGCAGCAAAAGTTAGCGATCGTAACAAACCAGCAAAAGATATATCATTTTTGACTAACCTTGATAAGCTTCATCAGATGACAGTCCTATAACATCAGGTTATACATACACTTATGTATGTACACATTCACTCACGTTTGTTCGAAAATGTGCATATTTAGAGCTGAAATCAGTGGTTATACATTGTGCTAACGTAGCATCTTTTTCCCCGAATGTGCGGATATTTTTCTAAAACTCACCTATTCTGACCAAATAACTATTCATAAACATGACAAAAAAATACATGTTGTATAGGAAATGATAGATACACTAGTTCTTAATGCAATCGCCGTGTTAGAATTCTAAAAATAACTTCATTACGACATCCAGCTTATGTTATAGCGAGAGCGTGCCCAAAATCTGGGCGCTACCTAATAGTACACATGTTCGACAGATATATGAAATAGCATCATAAAATGGGTCCTACTTTTGATGATCTTCCATCAGAATGTTGTACAAGGGGTCCTTTGTCGTGAACAATCGTTGTTTGGTTTTAGAACGTCCTCTTCTCCAGTCAATTAGCACGGAAAGCTAGTGTAACGGAGGTGAAATGGCTAGCTAGTTAGCGGGTACGCGCTAGTAGCGTTTCAATCAGTTACGTCACTTGCTCTGAAACCTACTAGTAGTGTTGCCCCTTGCTCTGCAAGGGCCGCGGCTTTTGTGGAGCGATGGGTAACGACGCTTCGTGGGTGACTGTTGTTGATGTGTGCAGAAGGTCCCTGGTTCGCGCCCGTGTACCCGGGCGAGGGGACGGTCTAAAATTATACTGTTACACTAGCCAAGTGGCGCGAAGCTCTCCTTCCTGAACAAAGGCACACAACGCAACACGCCTAACGTCCCGAAAAAAATTCAATCATCTAATAAAACTATATTGAATAAACATACTTTACGATGATATTGTCACATTTATCAAATAAAATCAAAGCCGGAGATATTAGTCGTCTATAACGACAGCTTTACAGAAGGCAATACCAGGTCCCTTCTCGCGCGTTCCAGGAAACAGGAAATGGGTGTCACGTCATGCCAAGAGCTTTTATTCCACCTCAGATCAAGATAAACACTCCATTTCTTCTCTCACTCCCTATTGACATCTAGTGGAAGGTGTATAATATATATCAAGCCCATTTATAGGCAGGCCCTAGAACAGAGCATCGATTTCAGATTTTCCACTTCCTGTCAGGAAGCTTGCTGCAAAATGAGTTCTGTTTTACTCACAGATATAATTCAAACGGTTTTAGAAACTAGAAAGTGTTTTCTATCCAATAGTAATAATAATATGCATATTGTACGAGCAAGAATTGAGTACGAGGCCGTTTAAATTGGGCACGATTTTCCCCCAAAGTGAAAACAGCGCCCTCTGTCCTCAACAGGTTAACACATATGTAGACACATATTATATACAGTATTCATGAAAACAGAGTGACCCAAGTCATTCCAGTATGTGTGTGTGTGTGTGTGTGTGTGTGTGTGTGTGTGTGTGTGTGTGTGTGTGTGTGTGTGTGTGTGTGTGTGTGTGTGTGTGTGTGTGTGTGTGTGTGTGTGTGTGTGTGTGTGTGTGTGTGTGTGTGTGTGTGTGTGTGAGAGAGAGAGAGAGAGAGAGAGAGAGAGAGAGAGAAAAGAAATTGAGCTGCAGTTCCGAGGTAGAGACACAGACTATTCAAAGTATGTTAAAGAATTCTAGTGAAGAAACCCTTTTGGACCACACTATCTGCCATACTGAAGAACTCTGGGTTAAGTGAATTATCACTTCCACCTCTAATCATCAATCATAGGATTCATTCAAGCTCCTTAAATGCCAGGTTAAGGTTACACACTAGCCTTGGCCTCCCCCTGGCCACCCTATTTATAAAACACTGTACAGTAATGATGACACCTGCATAGTTTCATCTGGGTAACAGAATGACATTTATCTTTGTCAGGTTGTTGTTGTTGTTGTTGGTGTTGTGGTTGTGGTTTGTATCAAACTCTGATGAAGTCTGATGATGACACCTTCAAGAAGGCCTCAAACTTTAGTGTGGGTTCTTAGGGGGAAAACATCAGAAAAATATACTTGTTAGTGGGAAACAGCTAGTCCCATATATGTTTGAGCTGTCATTGTTTGGCGTGACAACAATATATGAGTTATCAAGACAGTACAAACAGATCTGGGACTCAGGCTAGGAAAGAGCTAAACAGCAGTCAGAGGTTATGAGTGAAGTCCCCCTGATGACTGACTGATGACTGGTATCATTACATATTTACCTAATGTGATATTTTTATAAAATATTTTAATGGATAATGTTCTATTTCATTCTATTGAACTTATAATACTTGGTTCTGCCACAACATTTTTTAAATAAAACCTGTCACTGAGAAACAGCTAGAACTCATCCAGTGATGTCATTACCAGTCACACAACCTGAGAGACTGTGACCATGACAACTGACCAACCGTTGTAGTGGTTGACTTGGGGTCGAGGGGAGCGTCAGAAAGACAAAACGGGGGAGAGTTAACTCTTTCTCAGCAGCTTCACTTTTAGTGTAAAATGGGCCTGTGGTGAACCAAGGTAGAGCTGTGTACATTATCATGCATGTGCGTGCGTGTGTGTGCGTGTGTGTGTGTGTGTACATTTGCAGCAGAAGAGGCTGGTGGGAGGAGCTATAGGAAGACGGGCTCATTGTAATGGCTGGAATGGAATTTGTGGAACGCTATCAAACACATTAAACATATGGAAACCACATGTTTGACTCCGTTCCATGAATTCCATTCCAACCATTACAATGAGCCCATCCTCCTATTTCTCCTCCCACCAGCCACCACTGATGTTCAGACATGAAGGTCTGTATGACTTTGTACACGTATGTGGTGCTTCAGTGTGGGAACATGGTTTGTAGTCATGTCAGCTTGTGAAGTCAGATCTATGATCAGGTATAAGTAGATCTTATCAGACGGTCTGCAAACACAAGTCCTGAAGCTGAACAATACAGAACTACCTCTGTTGCAGTGGTGACCCGTCATTCATAACTGGACTATTTTGTTCATGTTATTTTGGCATTCATTCATGTTGCATATCAGTTTGCAAACAATGTAAAAAAGGAAATAATTGAGTTAATAAAGCCGCATACAAACATGGTTTCTTGAGTAAGTAGCATCATCAATGAGACACAATCAAACATGGACTATAGTGATTGATATAGGGGTGAACCCTAACTTCAGCTTTAGTCACATTTTCACATAGTCTCCCATTATCATCAATGTATGACTAAGTTAAAATGTGACTTAAGTGGAAGACAGGATTCACCCCATAATGAGTGATCCCAAGTATGAAGAATCTCTTTTGTATCATCTGTAAATGAAAAAATAAGAATAGCTGCACTTTTAAAGTGCTGGTTTCTCACCCACATCTCTCTTCCTGTTGAGGGGGACATGCATGTTGTTGTTAACCATACAAGTTTTCACAGCAACAGGAAGTAGACAGTGGCCAGTTAAGTAGGACTATATGAACATATAAATAACTTTCAGCAGTTAGTATTCATCCTAAAATACACCTTAGGAGACTCCAACATTTCAGAACATTTAACCTGGAACACATAGCATGTAGCATGTCATGTATCAGTTTCCTTTCCCTTGTGAAGTAATACCCCGTCGTTTGGAAGATAAGTTGTATTCTGTTTTTAGAATATTAATAATCTGTTTGATCCAGTTTATTATTTTAATCAGTTGCGTTTGAAAGACTTGTGTTTGGGGCATTGGACATCGGCCAACCTCATTGTCTTAAGATGAACAGTTTGTGTGGCAAGTGGAAGGAGAATAACCATTGTTTTAGACTTCCATGTGTGTGTCTCTATGACTACGGTGTATTTACCAGTGTTCTGAGATTCAGGTTGTTTATTTACGCTCCTGTTCACAGTATCCTGTCCATGGCTCTTCCTGTCCACATGCGCATAAATCTCCTCAGACTGCTCCATATAAAGGCTAATTCTAATTGCTGCCTTAAAATATACTGTGGTACTTTATGTATCTACACACAGTACAACAGACAGTATATTATGTTTTATATCCTGTTAAACAGCTGCTTTAGTTTAACAGTCTGTTGTGTCTGAGAACGTACGGTGTTACATGTGTAGGGAGGACTTCACACCTTAACCAGTGGTTTGAGCAGACAGCAACCTCCAGGAAGAGACACAACAGCAGATAGACACCATGATGAGTGTGTGGATATGTAGCAGACAGCAACCTCCAGGAAGAGACACAACAGCAGATAGACACCATGATGAGTGTGTGGATATGTAGCAGACAGCAACCTCCAGGAAGAGACACATAGCAGATAGACACCATGATGAGTGTGTGGATATGTAGCAGACAGCAACCTCCAGGAAGAGACACAACAGCAGATAGACACCATGATGAGTGTGTGGATATGTAGCAGACAGCAACCTCCAGGAAGAGACACAACAGCAGATAGACACCATGATGAGTGTGTGGATATGTAGCAGACAGCAACCTCCAGGAAGAGACACAACAGCAGATAGACACCATGATGAGTGTGTGGGTATGTAGCAGACAGCAACCTCCAGGAAGAGACACAACAGCAGATAGACACCATGATGAGTGTGTGGGTATGTAGCAGACAGCAACCTCCAGGAAGAGACACAACAGCAGATAGACACCATGATGAGTGTGTGGGTATGTAGCAGACAGCAACCCCCAGGAAGAGACACAACAGCAGATAGACACCATGATGAGCGTGTGGGTATTTAGCAGACAGGTCCACTGGTGCATCGTGCTTGGTGTTGCTATTGGTAACCTACACATTGTCCCTTATACAGTGAAGGTGTTGAGTCATTATACCCTTTCATTAGCATATTTTTGTATGTGTGTGTGTTTCCTCTTACAACTGTTCTGCCCTCTGTGTGTGTCCAGGTCACACTGTTTTAAGTATCAAATCACATTCAATCAGGAAGCTGGTCGACCTTGTTAAAGGACTTAAAGGACATTCATCCTTTTTTTATTAATCTGTGACTTTGTTAATCTTAATATTAAAGTGATAAGCATTGGTTAATAATTGGTCCCACTTTGTTTTACTAAACATAAGTCTATTGCAATTTACATAACACGATTCTAATAAAAATATTGAAGAATCACTTTCCAGAGTACAAAATGTCTACATACTCTCCTCTAAATCTAAACACAACAATATTTTTTATCTCTTCCTAATTCTCTTAATTTTCTATTTCTCCTCAATGTCTCTCTCTGACACTAAGGCTCTATCTCAATTAGTCTTTCCTAGATTCCTCTCCTCCTATCTCCTCCTCAACCCTCTTAGAGAATGTCCAAGGTCCCTCCCCTAGGATTCTATTCTCCAATGTGTTTGGCGAAGGAGTCAAAGAGAGAGGATGTGAGGAGGAATTGAGTAAGGTCTAATTGAAAAAGAGCCCGTAGACAACTCTGTAATCCAACTTGTTCTCCTCTATGGTGAGTTCATCTCTCACCTTAACCACCAGGTGGAATCATCACTTAACCATTCAGCACTGTATCCAACCATCAATATGAAAGAGAGAGAGAGAGAGAGAGAGAGAGGGAGAGAGAGAGAACCATTTGCACATCATTACAACACTGTATATATACATGATACAACATTTGTAATGTCTTAATTATTTTGGAACTGTTGTGAGAGTAATGTTTACTGTTCATTTTTATAGTTTATTTCACTTTTGTATATTATCTGCTTCACTTGCTTTGGCAATGTTAACTTATGTTTCCCATGCTAATAAAACCTTTGAGTTGAATTGAATTGAGAGAGAGAGTTGAGAGAATTGAGAGAGAGAGTGTTATTGTTATTGTTACACCACTTTCTCACAGATCCAGTTATGATTTGTGCCACATTTGTCATCATTCCATGTCTTTACAGGGTCATCTTGTCCATAGTATATCTCAGCACAGTCTTCCTGCCCACTATCATCAGGCTGTCCTGCCCTCCAGTACCTAAACAACACAGAGAACAAGACAGTCAGACACTCTGGTACAAACATCCTCCTCGATTATAGACATATTCCTATGTTTTCTAAGCTTTAAAGCAACACTCTGTAAAATGATCATAACATTTTCAAGAATGGGCAATATACAATGATATGTATTTTTTATATAATGACATTTTAATCTAAATGTATTACTTGTTTTCTATGATAAATCTATAATTCTTATGGAATGACATCCATGAGTTGAAACATACATTTATATGAACATGAATGGAAGCAATACATCTTTCTTTTTTTTCTCCATATCTCAAGGTAAAATGGTCAAATCTCTCACCCTGTGGTCAGTGGGGTGCCGTCCACCCACTTCCAGGTCCCCTCAGTAACAGAGTCATTCAGACCAATCCAGGCTCTCATTTGGAGGTTGAAGAGAAATGTCTGTTGTTGAGAAAGATTTACAAAATGTCACATTTAATACATTTATAAAATACGGCACATATTAGTGTACTGATGAAAAGTATTCTCTCTCTCTCTCTCGCTCTCTCTCTCTCTCTCTCACCTGTTCCTCTCTGCTGTTTATGATCACCAGGTCTGCTCCTCTCTCCAGACAGTCCTCTCTGCTCTCCTTCCAGGTTTTCGTCTCAATAGACAGGAAGTACCAACTGGATTCAAACTTCTGCCAGCCTTCAGGGCAGGTTTGTTCTACAAGATGAAAACATGAAATTCCTTCAATTTATCATACTGAACACTTAATGAAATAATACAGACACATTATAAGGTGTGTGGGATGAATTAACATTTATTACTCTAGATTTACTCACTGAGATTGGTAAACCTCCCGTTAAGAAAATCTCTCTCAGTCTGTAGCTGGACTCTCTCTTTAGTCAGGGTGTTGCAACTGGACTGTAGCTGGTCTCTCTCTTTTGTCAGTGAGTTGTAACTGGACTGTAGCTGGTCTCTCTCTTCAGTCAGGGCGTTGTAACTGGTCTGTAGCTGTTCTCTCTCTTCAGTCAGGGCGTTGTAACTGGTCTGTAGCTGGCCTCTCTCTGTTGAGTTGTGATGACCAATGACTACATCTGTAAAACGGAAAAGTTATTCTAACATGTAACTACCACACCGTTGATAATTAAGTAGACTACTTAAATCTCAGTGACAACACACTAAACTTACATTGTACTGACAGGCCTATGATCCCGGCCAGTAGGAGATCACACAGCAGCCCCAGACACACTGCAGCAACTCCAGAGGGTCTCTTCCACCACTGAACATGTACTGAATCACAAATGATTAAAGTAAGATCTTTGGTAATGTGTTTTACTGTATCATACAGGATTGGGACAAATAAAGCTGTAGCACTACAGGGTAATATCACCTGTTCAATGTGTGTCTGTAATTGTGTGTGCGTGAATGCAATCTTACCTGAAGAAACAACTCCATTTCTTGGACTGGGCTTGAAGGCTCCTACGTTGCCATATAATTGGCCATCAATGTCTGTGTTCTTCATCGCATCAGGCTCATCGTCTCTAAATCCATCTGTGATTTCATAGACTCCCTCTGACATCTTAATTTAACACACTTGTGATCAAATACTGTAACTTCTACTTCTTTCTCTAATATACGTCTGTACCAGTGTCTCACTGCACTGTCCTGTGTCTGTTTGATTTATGGTAGTGGAACTCTGTCAGTCAACCACAGTGGATGAGAAACAGTGGTCAACACGTGACTTTCACTAGCCTTAGTTTCTAATCTAAATATGTTTGTTTCCCACAGTGCTCATCAGTTTTAAACATACAATTAAACTGAAGTGATAATATAATACATGATAAGCCTCCCACCAGCATTAGTTTGATAATATAATAAATGATATGACTCCCACCAGTCTTAGTTTGATAATATAATACATGATATGACTCCCACCAGTCTTAGTTTGATAATATAATACATGATATGACTCCCACCAGCCTTAGTTTGATAATATAATACATGATATGACTCCCACCAGTCTTAGTTTGATAATATAATACATATGACTCCCACCAGCCTTAGTTTGATAATATAATAAATGATATGACTCCCACCAGCCTTAGTTTGATAATATAATAAATGATATGACTCCCACCAGCCTTAGTTTGATAATATAATAAATGATATGACTCCCACCAGCCTTAGTTTGATAATATAATAAATGATATGACTCCCACCACCCTTAGTTTGATAATATAATACATGATATGACTCCCACCAGTCTTAGTTTGATAATATAATAAATTATATGACTCCCACCAGTCTTAGTTTGACAATATAATACATATGACTCCCACCAGCCTTAGTTTGATAATATAATAAATGATATGACTCTCACCAGCCTTAGTTTGATAATATAATAAATGATATGACTCCCACCAGCCTTAGTTTGATAATATAATAAATGATATGACTCCCACCAGCCTTAGTTTGATAATATAATAAATGATATGACTCCCACCAGCCTTAGTTTGATAATATAATACATGATATGACTCCCACCAGCCTTAGTTTGATAATATAATACATGATATGACTCCCACCAGCCTTAGTTTGATAATATAATAAATGATATGACTCCCACCAGCCTTAGTTTGATAATATAATAAATGATATGACTCCCACCAGCCTTAGTTTGATAATATAATAAATGATATGACTCCCACCAGCCTTAGTTTGATAATATAATACATGATATGACTCCCACCAGCCTTAGTTTGATAATATAATACATGATATGACTCCCACCAGCCTTAGTTTGATAATATACTACATTATGTGACTCCCACCAGTTTTAGTTTGATAATATGGTACATGATATGACTCCAACCAGTCTTAGTTTGATAATGCAATACATGATATGACTCCCACCAGCCTTAGTTTGATAATATAATACATGATATGACTCCCACCAGCCTTAGTTTGATAATATAATACATGATATGACTCCCACCAGCCTTAGTTTGATAATATACTACATTATGTGACTCCCACCAGTTTTAGTTTGATAATATGGTACATGATATGACTCCCACCAGCCTTAGTTTGATAATATAATAAATGATATGACTCCCACCAGCCTTAGTTTGATAATATAATACATGATATGACTCCCACCAGCCTTAGTTTGATAATATAATACATGATATGACTCCCACCAGTCTTAGTTTGATAATATAATACATGATATGACTCCCACCAGCCTTAGTTTGATAATATAATAAATGATATGACTCCCACCAGCCTTAGTTTGATAATATAATACATGATATGACTCCCACCAGCCTTAGTTTGATAATATAATAAATGATGAGACTCCCACCAGCCTTAGTTTGATAATATACTACATTATGTGACTCCCACCAGTTTTAGTTTGATAATATGGTACATGATATGACTCCAACCAGTCTTAGTTTGATAATGCAATACATGATATGACTCCCACCAGCCTCAGTTTGATAATATAATAAATGATATGACTCCCACCAGCCTTAGTTTGATAATATAATAAATGATATGACTCCCACCAGCCTTAGTTTGATAATATAATAAATTATATGACTCCCACCAGCCTTAGTTTGATAATATAATAAATGATATGACTCCCACCAGCCTTAGTTTGATAATATAATACATGATATGACTCCCACCAGTCTTAGTTTGATAATATAATAAATGATATGACTCCCACCAGTCTTAGTTTGATAATATAATACATATGACCCCCACCAGCCTTAGTTTGATAATATAATAAATGATATGACTCCCACCAGCCTTAGTTTGATAATATAATAAATGATATGACTCCCACCAGCCTTAGTTTGATAATATAATACATGATATGACTCCCACCAGCCTTAGTTTGATAATATAATACATGATATGACTCCCACCAGCCTTAGTTTGATAATATACTACATTATGTGACTCCCACCAGTTTTAGTTTGATAATATGGTACATGATATGACTCCAACCAGTCTTAGTTTGATAATGCAATACATGATATGACTCCCACCAGTCTTAGTTTGATAATATAATACATGATATGACTCCCACCAGTCTGAGTTTGATATTATAAGACATGATATGACTCCCACCAGTCTGAGTTTGATAATATAATACATGATATGACTCCCACCAGTCTGAGTTTGATAATATAATACATGATATGACTCCCACCAGTCTTAGTTTGATATAATATATGTTTTGACTCCCATCAGTCTTAATGTGATAAAATAATACATGATATGACTCCCACCAGTCTTAATGTGATAATATAAGACATGATATGACTCCCACCAGTCTGAGTTTGATAATATAATACATGATGACTCCCGCCAGTCTTAATGTGATAATATAATACATGATATGACTCCCACCAGTCTTAGTGTGATAATATAATACATGATATTGTCACGATCGTCAAAGGGACTGAGAGAGGACCAAGGCGCAGCGCGTGGAAAGTACATCTTCCTTTTATTTAAAGAAGGGAAAAACAAAACAACAAACTATACAAACTACAAAAACAACAAAACAGACGACCGTGCAGCTATACAAACATAAGTGCTGACACTAAACACTCTGACATAGACAATTCCCCACAAACAGCTAAAGCCTATGGTTGCCTTAAATATGGCTCCCAATCAGAGACAACAATAACCAGCTGTCTCTAATTGAGACCCAATTCAGGCAACCATAGACTTTCCTAGAACCTACACTCAACCATAGACACAGCTAGACACATTCACTCAACACAAACCCATACACTACACCCAACACCCCCTTTACCATATAACCACCCAAAACACAAACATTCCCCATGTCACACCCTGACCTAACTAAAATAATAAAGAAAACAAAGAATACTAAGGCCAGGGCGTGACATAACCCCTCCCTTAAGGTGCGAACTCCGGGCGCACCAGCACATAGTCTAGGGGAGGGTCTGGGTGGGCGTCCGTCCACGGTGGCGGCTCCGGCACTGGTCGTGGTCCCCACCCCACCATAGTCACTACCCGCTTACGTAGCCTCCTCCAAATGGCCACCCTCCACCTTAACCCCACTGGATTAAGGGGCAGCACCGGACTAAGGGGCAGCACCGGACTAAGGGGCAGCACCGGACTAAGGGGCAGCACCAGGGTAAGGGGCAGCACCAGGGTAAGGGGCAGCACCAGGGTAAGGGGCAGCACCAGGGTAAGGGGCAGCACCAGCTAAGGGGCAGTACCGGGATAAGGTAGCTCAGGACAGAGATATAGCTAAGGACAGAGAGGTAGGTCAGGATAGAGGGGCAACTCCGGACTGAAAGGCAGCTCCGGACAGAGAGACAGCTCTGGACTGAGGGGCAGTTCTGGATTAATGGCCGCTCTGGGCTGAGGGGCAGCTCATGACTGGCTGACGGCTCTGGACGCTCATGGCTGGCTGACGGCTCTGGACGCTCATGGCTGGCTGACGGCTCTGGACGCTCATGGCTGGCTGACGGCTCTGGACGCTCATGGCTGGCTGACGGCTCTGGACGCTCATGGCTGGCTGACGGCTCTGGACGCTCATGGCTGGCTGACGGCTCTGGACGCTCATGGCTGGCTGACGGCTCTGGCAGATCCTGTCTGGTTGGCGGCTCTGGCAGATCCTGTCTGGCAGATCCTGTCTGGTTGGCGGCTCTAGCGGCTCCTGACTGACTAAGGGCTCTGACGGCTCGGGACAGACGGGCAGCTCTAATGGCTCGGGACAGACGGATGGCTCAGACGGCACTGGGCAGACGGATGGCTCAGACGGCGCTGGGGAGACGGATGGCTCAGATGGCGCTGGGGAGACGGATGGCTCAGATGGCGCTGGGGAGACGGATGGCTCAGATGGCGCTGGGGAGACGGATGGCTCAGATGGCGCTGGGGAGACGGATGGCTCAGATGGCGCTGGGGAGACGGATGGCTCAGATGGCGCTGGGGAGACGGATGGCTCAGATGGCGCTGGGGAGACGGATGGCTCAGATGGCACTGGGCAGACGGATGGCTCTGGCCGGAATAGGCGCACTGTAGGCCTGGTGCGTGGTGCCGGAACTGGAGGCACCGGGCTAAGGACACGCACCTTCAGGCTAGTGCGGGGAGAAGGAACAGGGCATACTGGACCCTGGGGACGCACATTAGGCCTAGTGCGTGGTGCCGGAACTGGTGGTACCGGGCTGGGGACACGCATCTCAGGGCTAATGCGGGGAGCAGCAACAGGATGCACAGGACTCTGGAGACGCACAGGAGGCTTGGTGCGTGGTGCCGGAATTGGTGGTACCGGGCTGGAGACACGCACCATAGGACGAGTGCGTGGAGGAGGAACAGGGCTCTGGAGACACACTGGAAGCCTGGTGCGTGGTGTAGGCACTGGTGGAACTGGACTGGGGCGGGGAGGTAGCGCCGGAAATACCGGACCGTGCAGGCTATTTGCTCCCTTGAACACTGAGCCTGCCCAACCTTACCTGGCTGAATGCTCCCCGTCGCCCGACCAGTGCGGGGAGGTGGAATAACCCGCACCGGGCTATGTAGGCGAACCGGGGACACCATGCGTAAGGCTGGTGCCATGTATGCCGGCCCGAGGAGACGCACTGGAGACCAGACGCGTTGAGCCGGCTTCATGACACCTGGCTCAATGCCCAATCTAGCCCTACCAGTGCTGGGAGGTAGAATAACCCGCACCGGGCTATGAACACGTACAGGAGACACCGTGCGCTCTACTGCGTAACACGGTGTTCGCCCGTACTCCCGCTCTCCACGGTTAGCCTGGGAAGTGGGCGCAGGTCTCCTACCTGCCCTCGGCCCACTACCTCTAAGCCCCCCCCAAGAAATTTTTTGGGCTGACTCACAGGCTTCCTACCGCGTTGTCGTGCTGCCTCCATTCGCCGGTATCCCTCCTCACACTGCGCCAGAGAATCCCAGGCTGGCTCCGGCACTCGCCCTGGGTCGATCGCCCACCTGTCGATCTCCTCCCACGTAGTGTAGTCCAGATTATGCTCCCATTTCCATTCCTCCTTGCGCTGCTCCTGTTGCCGCTTTTCGCGCTGCTTGATCCCGCATTGGTGGGGAATTCTGTCACGATCGTCAAAGGGACTGAGAGAGGCCCAAGGCGCAGCGCGTGGAAAGTACATCTTCCTTTTATTTAAAAAAGGGAGAAAAAAAAACAACAAACTATACAAACTACAAAAACAACAAAACAGACGACCGTGCAGCTATACAAACAAAAGTGCTGACACTAAACACTCTGACATAGACAATTCCCCACAAACAGCTAAAGCCTATGGTTGCCTTAAATATGGCTCCCAATCAGAGACAGATATGACTCCCACCAGTCTTAGTTTGATAATATAATACATGATATGACTCCCACCAGTCTTAGTTTGATAATATAATACATGATATGACTCCCACCAGTCTTAGTTTGATAATATAATACATGATATGACTCCCACCAGTCTTAGTTTGATAATATAACACATTATATACATTTTTTATTTTTATTTAACTAGGCAAGTAGCTGAAGAACAAATTCATACTTTTAATGACTGCCTTGGAACAGTGGGTTAACTGCCTTGTTCAGTACGACAGATCTTTACCTCGTCAGGTCAGAGATTCGATCTTGCAACCTTTCGGTTACTAGTCCAACGCTCTAACCACTAGGCTACCTGCCGATATCACTACCCCTGGCCTTCGTTTGATAATATAATACATGATATGACTCCCACCATCCTTAGTTTGGGGGTCTGAATACTTTCCTAATGAACTGTATATGGTCATCAGTGGCCAGTCAAACTCTGGGTGGAAGTTTCCCCTAGGTATATATCTATGATCAGCAATCCCTACCCCGATCCTAACCTTAACCATTTGCAGAGGGAAAAGTCAGCAAAACTGACTGAAGATCAGTGTCTAGGGTCAACTTCCCCCTACACCACCAGTCACAGAGTGAGAGCCATAATGCGTTCTCCATTTGAAGGCTGGGGGCGCTGTAAACTCAGTCAGGATATATGTAGTGTATATGTCAATTAACAGGATAACAATTTATTTTAGCAGATCTAAAATTGGGACCCTGTGAAGTCACACATACATCATATAGCATGATATAGAGTCATATAATTTATTATATTATCAAACTATGGCTGATGGGAGTCATAAATTATGTTCTTATCGTTCAGTTTGGCTCCTAAGACAAGGCTCCAATCTCGTTCCTGGAACTTCATATCACAAAAACACCAACTCATTCTGTGGCATAAATCAATTGTCAACTCCAGATACTCCCATCTCAAGTAAAACCCCTTCTTGACAAGCTCAATGAGGGGAGTGAGCCTCTAGGTCCTACACTATCCCAGGATAGGTGCAACATCAGAGATGACATACAATGGTTCCAGTCACTACCCCACACATCTTGTCTCAAACCTTATCTCCCCCAAGGCCAAAGGAGGGAGTGACAGGCACACAGATATTGTGGAGACAAGTAATTGGTTCCATATTAATCATACCATCCCTTCAGATGTTTTGGAAGACACATTCACATATGAAGACAATGTTCCCTCCTGTTCTCTTCTCTTTCTGATATTCTGCATTGCACCAGGGACATGTGAAAGACAAGCCTGATCTCTCCCCTCTCTGGGCCCCAGGTGACTGAGCCCCAACTGAGGGAGGAAGTGCAACTGCCAACACCAGAGTCCGAAGGGATACATTCTAATAACAAGCATATCATACAAGCATATCATGCTGATAAGACATCTTAATTATCTATGTTACCTAACTAATTCTGATTCTTCTGCAACATATGCCACAACATTTTAAAATAAAACCTGTTACTGAGAAATAGCTAGAACTCATCCAGTGACGTCACTACCAGTCACACAACCTGAGAGACTGTGACCATGACAACTGACCCCACGGTGTAGTGGTTGACTTGGGGTCGAGGGGAGCGTCAGAAAGACAGAACAGGGGAGCGTGAACTCTTTCTCAGCAGCATCACTTTTAGTTTCAAATGGCCCTGTGGTGAACCAAGGTAGAGCTGTGTACATCCTCATGCATGTGTACGTGTGCAGACATGAAGATCTGCATGACTTTGTGCACGTATTATCTTGGTGCTTCAGTGTGGGAACATGGTGTGTAGTCATGTCTGCTTGTAAAGTCAGATCTCTGACAAGGTATAAGTAGATTTTATCAGCCTGAAAAACACATGTCCTGAAGCTGAACAATACAAAACTACCTCTATCGTGCTCCAGTCTGGTAAATTCAACCATCAGATCATTATAATCTGATAAGATGTTACAACAGTGGTGGTATAAGACGCAAAATCATTGTACAACGTGCAAAAAATTCAGTAAACCTCATTGTAATCTCTGTACGATTTCATTTGGATAGATGCATTACAGACTACCAGTAACATTTCAACTAACTATCTACAGTACTAAACCTATCCTTAACCTAGCCCTAAACTTGACCCTTACCTTAACGCTTACTCTGAACCTAACCGTCTGTTACTTATCAACAGATAGTTTGATATTATTACCATTAAATTTAGAACTTGTGCAACAATGTGCATTATAAAGAGGAAACTATTTATGTATTGCTCAGGTTTTTAAACTCTACTTAAATAATTGTCTAATTTTAAGGCAAATTGTTGAAGAAAAGTTGTAAATAAAATCCCTGAGAGTCTGAGGTTTGCAGTATTTTCAGCACTTTGTACCAGACAAAAATATTGCCCATCGTATTGTTGGTAGTACTACTAATTGAAAGAACATAATACTACAAGGTTGTAGCTATGACGATGAGAGTAAAGAAGCAGAGTTGAATAATAATACCGAAGAGAGAGCGATACAAAACAAGATAAATGTCTGAACATGAACACAGATACAATACTGCCTGAAGAGTGTTGCCACGGAGCGCCAGATAAAGAGATAGTAATCAGGGCAGTGTTGCAGTCCAGGTGTGCCTCAGGATGGGGCTCAGGTGTGCGTAATGAGGATTGCCAGTGTCACATTGCATAATGATAGGAGACAGGCGCAGGTATACAAAATTTACCCAGAATAGAGTACGTCATGAACATGACAGGAACGAAGCCCAAAACAAACACGTGTATATATATATATATATATAACACAGGGCTGTATACCAAACAAAGAGTGAGTTGTAAACCTCTAATAAATACACAGGAAAAACAATACACGGGACGAGACCCGTAATAACAAGAACACACTAACAGGGTAACACGAAAGCCGATACAACAGAGCACAGGTAATCACAAGACCAACGGACATGGAACAATAATCATCAAGGACAATGGGGAACAGAGGGCACATATACTAATCAGGGGGAATGGGAACCAGGTGTGCATAATGAGACCAGACAGTCCGGGGTTGGTGGTAATGATCTAGTTCAGCGTCACCTAGAAGGCCAGTGACGCAGACCTCCGGAGCTGGTGAATGGAATGAGCAGCAGTCCCGGGGGAAACCGTGACAATACCCTCTGCCCGACGTGCTGCACCAGCAGCGGGACGACACCGGCCTCGGGGATGACCACAGGGACGCAGTGCAGGTCGGAAAATCCCTGGTCACCGAAGCGTCCAGGATGTCTACCGCAGGAACTCAGCACCACTCCTCTGGGCCCTACCCCTCCCAGTCGATGAGGTACTGAAGACGACCTCATGGACCCGGCATGCAGGACCTCCCTCGATGTCCAGAGGAAGCGGGGAATCACTGGATCAGCCTCAACGAGGGGACCAGGCACCGCTGGCCTGAGGAGAGACACATGAAAAATAGTGTTAATGCGGTATTTAGCAGGGCGTTGCAAATGGTAGTTACCTCATTAACCCTCCTCAGAATTTTAAACGGCTTCACAAACTGTGGGCTCAGCTTCCGGCAGGGCAGGCAGAGGGGCAGGTTCCAGATGGAGAGCCAGACCCGGTCGCCTGGAGAGAAAAAAGCTGTGGCGGTCGGCCTGTTCCTTTTGCCGACGCACAGCCCGCTGGAGACAAGTGTGCGCAGCATTCCAGATCAGAGCTTTTAATGGAAATATGTTTGTTTCCCATTCATTTTAAATGATTCAAGATATAATTGAAGTGATCATATATTTTAACAGATAGAAGATTGGACTCAGTGAATTTGCACATAGATCATATAGCATTACTGAGGCTTTGACACCCCAGCCTTTAAACAGAGGTCACATTATTGGTTGTACTCTGTGGCCAGCCATCGATGGTCATATAAGGGCCTTTTTTCTATGTATGACATCAGTGTGAAGAGTTATTCAGAGGTGGTGGGGGAAATCTATGTCTGCATCTTTATCAGAGGTTTAAAAGGAGAACTTTACGTGCATGTGTGCGTGTATGTGTGGGTGCGTGTTTGCCTGCGTGCACTGTATCCAAACATCAACAAGACATCATAACTTAACGATTCATCACTGTATCCAACCATCAACATAATAATTACTAGACATCATAACTTAACCATTCAGCATGACTATACACATGATAACTACTAGTCATCATCACTTAACCATTCAGCATGACCATTAACATGATAACTACTACCCTGGGTCTCGACCCCGCCCTGTGCAACTGGGTCCTGGACTTCCTGACGGGCCGCCCCCAGGTGGTGAGGGTAGGTAACAACATCTCCACCCCGCTGATCCTCAACACTGGGGCCCCACAAGGGTGCGTTCTGAGCCCTCTCCTGTACTCCCTGTTCACCCACGACTGCGTGGCCATGCACGCCTCCAACTCAATCATCAAGTTTGCGGATGACACTACAGTGGTAGGCTTGATTACCAACAACGACGAGACGGCCTACAGGGAGGATGTGAGGGCCCTCGGAGTGTGGTGTAAGGAAAATAACCTCACACTCAACGTCAACAAAGCAAAGGAGATGATTGTGGACTTCAGGAAACAGCAGAGGGAGCACCCCCCTATCGACATCGACGGGACAGTAGTGGAGAAGGTGGAAAGTTAAGTTCCTCGGTGTACACATCACGGACAAACTGAATTGGTCCACCCACACAGACAGCGTTGTGAAGAAGGCGCAGCAGCGCCTCTTCAACCTCAGGAGGCTGAAGAAATTCGGCTTGTCACCAAAAGCACTCACAAACTTCTACAGATGCACAATCGAGAGCATCCTGTCGGGCTATATCACCGCCTGGTATGTCAATTGCTCCGCCCACAACCGTAAGGCTCTCCAGAGGGTAGTGAGGTCTGCACAATGCATCACCGGGGGCAAACTACCTGCCCTCCAGGACACCTACACCACCCGATGTCACAGGAAGGCCATAAAGATCATCAAGGACAACAACCACCCAAGCCACTGCCTGTTCACCCCGCTATCATCCAGAAGGCGAGGTCAGTACAGGTGCATCAAAGCAGGGACCGAGAGACTGAAAAACAGCTTCTATCTCAAGGCCATCAGACTGTTAAACAGCCACCACTAACATTTAGCGGCCGCTGCCAACATACTGACTCAACTCCAGCCACTTTAATAATGGGAATTGATGGAAATTATGTAAAAATGTACCACTAGCCACTTTAAACAATGCCACTTAATATAATGTTTACATACCCTACATTACTCATCTCATATGTATATACTGTACTCTATACCATCTACTGCATCTTGCCTATGCCGTTCTGTACCATCACTCATTCATATATCTTTATGTACATATTCTTTATCCCTTTACACTTGTGTGTATAAGGTAGTAGTTGTGGAATTGTTAGGTTAGATTACTTGTTGGTTATTACTGCATTGTCGGAACTAGAAGCACAAGCATTTCGCTACACTCGCATTAACATCTGCTAACCATGTGTATGTGACAAATAAAATTTGATTTGATACTAGACATCATAACTTAATAAATATGAATTCATTTCAATCACAAACCGACTCATTTCTATACACCATATAAACTGACTAATTGCACTGCTTTACAAGTAACCACAGATTTTTTCAACATCACAAACCTGATGGTCCACTGCTTGTGAACTCACGAGGCTCCTCTGTTGGTGTTTGTTACAAATCCCTTTTGGCCCGACAGTCTAGGGGGGATGGTAATGGGACCCGTAACATAACTCACGCAAAGTGTAATAGTGACAAAGTAACGGTGAGAACGAAATAACCACGACTTAAATCTACCGTCAAATTCAGGGTTTATTAGTAAACACACGGTAATGGGGGGGGGCAGGAAAAAGGGCTGAGCTGGACCCAAGGAATGAAACAATAAGCATCCAAAAACACCCCTAAGCTAGAATAGCCTATTTCAACAACAGCTAACTAACTAACCAAAAATACAGTGGGTGGTCCACCCAGTTCTAACTAGTGTATTTAACAAAGTTTACTACAGGTAGTGTATGCCCATGGGCGACCTGTCTGGTTACCCCCTTTTCCCACCATCAAACAAACACTCAAACACCATAACCAAACACAATACTCACAGGTGGGGACAAAGTGACATGTAGATGCTAAACCACACAAGAGATCTACAGACATATGGCATTTACAGAGAGATTGAGCTCCACAAAGAGATCAAGCTCTAGAGAAAACAACTGACAGGGTTTTTAAACCAAGGGAAAGGGACTGTGATTGGGTAGGAGAAAAGGAGCAGGTGTCTTCTGATTAGCGACTGATTGATGACTGATTGGGGAATGATGATGGTCACCTGTGAGTAGGGGAGAAGGAGAGAAAAGAAATATACACAGGACACAGACAGAATACTTATATCCGTAACAGTGTCTCACTCTCTCCATCTGTCTCACTTTCCTGCTATACTATGCCTTCACTCTCAGTCTCTCCAATGGACAAGTCTTCCTGCTCTCTCTTGCTCTCTCCACACCTGTACCATCTGGCTCTGTCTCACTGTCTGCCTTGTCTTTTCATTGGAATAAGGACATTATGTCCTTCCTTCTCTTCATTTTGGTGAAAACGTATTAATTTACTTAAAATAACTGACTTGCTAGGTAAACTACCCTTTATGTCTAACCGTTTTACGTTACAATGTGTTTACGGAGTGTGGTTTAAGTAAAAACACTCAACACCATGAGTTTGTTGATCATATATTTTATCCTTTTTCATACTGCCACAAAGTAACAAACGGCCACGTTAAGATAAGCTGATCTAACGTTACACTTCTGTAATGCATTTAATACAAATACAACATATTAACAATTTTACTCACCTCTATATTTCCTTTTTTGTGCTTGAACTATAATATTCGTCGGAATTTCTTACAACTTCTGAGTAGACAAAAACTAGCAGATGCATGTAGGACGATACTGTTGTGTTCCGCCTAAAGCCGTCCCTCTAGAAAATGTGTGGGTTAAATTAGTGTTCCGCGTTGCCACTGTCTAATAACGGATGTAAAAAAATAACGATAGCAAAAATTACTTATGTAAAGATTATTTCATAATCCACATTTAGCGGGGCCACAAGGGGGTCCAAAATTGTTGTCACAGGGGAACTGCCCCCCCCCCCCCCAGAACCGCCAGTGAGTGGAAGCCCCCACAGGATGCTTCAGGTTTTTACCCCTTGTGACACATCAGTGTTTCCCCTTTTACCTGTGCTAGAACTGTAATGCAAGGTGTACTCAGGGCTAAAGTCACCAAGGACCAGAAAAAACAGTATTGCGTCATACATGGGTGGTTCCAAAAAAAAAATGTTGTGTATTGACATAACAATGGAAAACACAAGAGAAGAGGATTAAGAGGTTTTGCTCATAACTTGGCCTAAAATAAAGGATACCATAACATTGAGTGAAAAGAACTGAACTAACAGGTAGGAATGTAACATTTCTACCTGTACATAGCGCCTGTATATCCAGTTTTCTACAGATTATTTCACAAGCAAAAGACACTGAAAATGAATGATTAATGAATGATAAAAGTGGAAACTTTGCCCTCTCACAGAGTACAGTATAACACTAACTTGTGAGTGATAAGTAAAAGTGACTAACTAGCGAGAACAGAGAGCACAAATACATTTGATGGCAGATATTACAAATGTCACATTTACATTTTATTTAATTTCAAGTTCTTCCGATTGTACCTCTCAATATGAATACCTCAGGAACAGGGACAGTAGGACCTGAGCTGTGTTGGAATACTCATACTAACCGCACTAACCGCACTATTTGTGACGGAAATTGAGTATGTAGTGTGCTAATTAGTCATAGTATGGATATAGTTAGTATGCCACAGGTTCCGGGATGTCGTACTACATTAGTCAAAATAGGAAGTATAACAGGCAGTGGACACTATTTCTGTGCTTTTGGGGCTCATAATGCAATTCTTCAGAAAATGGGCGTGGCTTCACGACATTTTCAGATTTGAAGAAAATGGCAAAAATATGCAGTCCGATGAGAGCAGACACAAATGCATTGCTTTAAGTAATTATGACACATTTTAAGAAAATGTTCAGCAATGTAATAATGTAATGACTTTTCAAATAAGTGACGTTACACGTTATGTTGGGTGACAATTTGTTAGGTACGCTAGCCTTACGAACCGCATAGCATATCATTACAGTAGTTGCTTGTATGTACCGGTATGTTAGCTGGCTACCTAAAGTTAGTTGGCTACTAATACATCAAACTTGCCAGTATATTAACTATATGCTATCTAACTAACTACCCAACATTTACTGACTTTATTATTCAGGTCATTCTTAGGTTAGTTAAGTGGTATAGTCATTGTGCGTTCTCATTGGACATTGTTAATGAAGTCGCAAGATGTCTAGCTAGTCATTTGTTAGCTACGCTAACAAGCTAGCAAGAAGTTGCATAGCAACAGCATCAAATTCAGGTAGACAGGCAAAGCGCTAGTACACTCAACTGAAAGGATACCGTTTGTTTACAGTATACTAAAATGAAATTATAGTATGTAGTATGTACTCATTAAGTATGTAGTATACAGTATGTAAGTATGGGTATTCGAACACAGCACTGGTTTCTTGTTGAAATTAACTGTAACCTTTTACTTCATTCTTCAACGTCACTAGATGGAAATCAATAACATACACAAAAAGAAGACAATCGTCTTTTCTGTTATATTTCTACTTGTTTTGATGGTAATCTTAGTTTTCATCTTCGGCATTCCCCATTCAAAGGTGAGATATTTTACATTTTATTGAAATAAAATAAAGAAAAAATGATTACATATTAAATTGTCATTGTTTGCCCATACATTAGAACAGCGTTCCCAAACTTTAGTACAGTTTACCATAAGTCTTATGAATGGAAACGTGTCTAAATAATGTCACTGTTACAGGATGGAGAAACTGGGAATGGAGGGATTCAAGATGGAGGGATTCAAGACGGAGGGATTCAAGACGGAGGGATTCAAGACGGAGGGATGCAAGAGATTCTACCTCTAGACATGGTCCGTTCTTCTGTTGATGACAAATATGATGGTTGCAGAGGTTTAATGTTACGGGTGGTTGAAAACATGTACCTCTACGATGAGTTAAACACTAATCCTCAATTCAATACATCCTGGAACATAGCAAAACCACACGCTAAACAGCGTGGAGACAGTTTGAATACAGATCATTCCATTGCTATCTATTTGTACACAAAAAACAAACCAGGACCCAATTCCAAATCGATCTACCTGGACTTTAACAAAGCAGTTCAAGAGGGCAATTCTGCATATATGACAACATCATTCAAGTACCATGCATTGCATTTCTACCTGACTGATGCCATTCAGATTCTTAGAGAAAGACAAGAGACATGTAAGGAAACCTTTCACAGAACCAACCGGAAGTTTGATCTGAGTGTTCTCAACCACGAGATCCGTTTCGGCACCTTCGCCACAAGCTCTTTCAGATCCGACTTAACCAACTTTGGGAATGTGTCTTGCTTTGAGATCCACACTTGCTTTGGCGCTGAGCTAACTTCTTACTCAGCCTTTCCTGAAGAGAGGGAAGTTTTAATTCCACCATATGAGATTTTTGAAGTCACCAAAATCCAGACAAAGTCACCAGTGAATAACCTGTTGTGTGAAGTCATCTACACACTAAAGAGCAAGGGAGTAGACAGTGATCTGAATTGCAAATTGATTTTGAGTGGAGGAGAATCAAACATCATCAGAGCATCAGATACAGGCTACATAATACTCTATATTATGTTGATAACTACTGTATATTACCCCAGCTTCACACTGTAGAGATTCTGGCTGTGTTCCAGGTCAGCTACATTGCAGACGCATGCCTAATCTCATGCCTGGATAGGTCTTTAACATATCAACTAACCACATCATATTGCAATCTGATGCCCGACTGCGCAGTCGATGATGTGGCACACAACCATTGTGTCAGGTTTTGGCCAGGACTGTTCTGTTTTTTGTCACTAGATGTCCCCATTGCACCTTTTTTGAACCTTTTGTGTTTTTTCTTGCTCTATTATTGTTTGCACCTGTGTGTCGTTCCCTTGTTGGTATTTAAACCCTGTGTGTTCCTCAGTTCTTTGCTCAGTGTTTGTATGTTAGCACCCAGCCCCAGCCTTTGTGATCATTTTTCTCTTGTTGGATTTTCCAGAGGTTCTCTGGTTTTGTTCTCGTGTATTTTTGGATTGGTCTTTTGAGGTTTCTTTTTTCCCTTGCTGTTTTTACCACTTTGTGGATTTTCTTTGTATTTTGGAAGATATCTATTTTTTATTAAACCACCATCTCTAGTACTGCTGTGTCTGCCTCATCTTCTGGGTTCTGCCCATTATTAGTGACTGTTTCTCGCACCGGGTCCTGACACATTGGTTGATGCAATGCAACGTCTGCAATGTATTCGACCTGGAACGAAACCCCTATAATGGCTTGTTTTGACCTGCATTGATTGCTCGGTTGCATATTTTTTTTTACTGCTACTGTTTTGAAATTGTTGAGATTATATGTCTTGGTCAGGTGTAATATTTTCTTGACATTTGCTGGCATGTACACTGTGACCGCGGCTACCTACAGTACATCTGGCAGCTTTTGAGTTTTGGAAGGGGAGGGGATTTTCGGCCATAGTCAAGCACAACCGACACACGTTGATAACGTATAAGATCACTATAGGCCATAGGTTAATAGAGAGAAAGGACTATATGTAGTGTTCTGTCTGGTATGTCATTCTACCATATGACTAAACACACTGGCCACGATAAAATATTGAATTTGGCCTTTACTACTGTAGTCCACAGAAACACATTGAATAACATATTCATAAATGGCAAAAAAATACAGTAAAAAACAAAATCTAAAGGAATCAGGTTTTCAAGTGTATGTCCTATATCTCGGAGATATACGAAAGCTCAGGGAAAAAAGCAACAATTAAGATGTTTGATTTTATTGTATTTTATTCAATACAGAATACATGATTCTGCCACAAAATTGAAAAATAAAACATGTTACTGAGAAATGTCTGGAACTCATGCAGTGACACAACTTGAGAGACGGTGACCATGACAACTGGCATTAGGTGCAGTGGTTATCTTGGGGTCGAGGGGAGTGTGAGGAAGACAGAAAGGGGGAGTGTTAACTCTATCTCAGCAGCATCACTTTTAGATTAAAATGGCCCTGTAGTGAACCAAGGTGTACTGTACAGTATCATGCATGTGTATTTGTGAAGACATGACGATCTGTGTCACACCCGTATCTGTTTCACCTGTCTTTGTGATTGTGTCCACCCCCCTCCAGGTGTCGCCCATCTTTCTCATTATTCCCTGTGTATTTATACCTGTGTTCTCTGTTTGTCTGTTGCCAGTACGTTTTGTTTTGTCAGGCCTACCAGCGTTTTTCCCTCTGTTCCTATCGCTTGATTGTTCCTGTTCTCTAGTTTTCCCGGTTTGACCTTTTCTGCCTACCCTGACCCTGAGCCTGCCTGCCATTCGGTACCTTTGCCCCACCTATCTGGATTATTGACCCCTGACCTTGACCTGTCTTTTGCCTGCCCCTGCTAGATTATTAAACTGTTGTTTATTCAACACTGTCTGCATCTGAGTCTTACCTTGAAACGTGATAGTACAAACTGGCCATGACTGACCCAGCAGACCCGGGCCAGCTGCACAACGTCATCTCTTCCCACGGAGCCACCATCATTAGGCACAGGGAATTGCTTTGTGGCCTTACGGAGGAGGTCCAAACGTTGGCTGAACTCCTTGACAGGGCATTAAAAATTTTGCTGGAGCAATTCCGGGGGTTGTCTGGGAGGCAGCGAACCACGTTTGTAACCCCACAGCCACCCAGTAACTCAGCAGCTAGCTGCGCCATCTCATCGGTCACTCCACCTTCTCGTGAGCCCCGCTTACCTCCCCCGGAATGCTTCATTGGAGAGCCGAGCACCTGTCGGACGTTTCTAGCTCAGTGTGTCCTAGTCTTCGAGTTTCAGCCCTCCTCTTTCCCCTCGGATTGCTCCAATATAGCCTACCTCATCACGCTGATGTCTTAGAGGGCTCTCACTTGGGCTATTGCTGTATGGGAACAACAGCCGGCCATACGCATTAGTTTGGAGGGGTTCGTGGGAAAGGTGAAGAAGGTTTTTGATGCCCCGTTCTCTGTGAGAGAAGCATCCACTGTTTCACAAGACGACAGCCTGGTTTGCTGGATTTCTCAGGAGTCCCTAAAACATTAAACAACACGAATTACAATGTCATACTCATGTCATAACACTAGCTAGCTGGCTGGCTAATGTTCTCTAGTCAGCTAACTTGCTAAATATATATTTTTGTAAATTAACTTTATGACAAAAAAAATATGCACAATCATTTGTCTCTATATTAACTAACAGATTCCTCTCAATTGTAAATGTTTTGCTTGACTCGTTATGACATTATAATTGCTTACATTTGCTTCAACTGTAATGTTTTTGTCATACATCTTTGCTGAAAAAAGTCACCAGTGATGGGTGGCATAACATCAAATACGTCATTGGAACCACTCGATATGACTGGTCATATAAAAACCTTGGGATCCAAATGCATATTGAGTGCTGTAACTCCCCCTTGTGGTGGTCTGGAGCAATGAAGCCGTGACGCTGGGTACCTCTAAGTCCAGCGACGTAAGCTCACAACTTTTAAAGGAGGAACCACTGTATGTGACTTAGTCATAAGTCTGGGCGTACAGATAACAGCTGTTTGGGTGGGACCTCAGTACGTGACATCCTGTTCTCATAATCTACAGGAATTTAGATGGGTGGAAACATGCAAGAAGGAACAGACAATGGTGGCAACGTCAGCTATCTTAATCTGAACAGACAAGCTAAATCAGCTTTTACACACCATGTTCCGTCCCTGTTTCCAACCATCTGCTAAACTGTCACAAAGACAAAATAGGTTGTTGTCACAGGTGTAGAGAGGAGTAGGCAGGAGGCAGTTGCAGTTTTAAAACTACTGAATATTTTATTAAAGCACCATAGCTTAAAGCGGGACAAAACCCACAGTGCAAAATGTAAAGTACTCATGAAAGAGTAAAAGAGATTCCTTTCAGGAAAACCAATAACATTTACAATGACTGACAAAGACAAATGACAGAGGAAGTATATATACAGTGATAGAGTGGGGATTGGAACCAGGTGTGTGTAATGATGACGAGACAGAGAGTGAAGGGCATTTGACAGCAGCAGGTTCGGCAGAAGCTGGAAGGCCGGCAACACCTAAAGCCTGAGCTGGACTTGAGGGGGGGGCAAAGTGAAGGCCGGTGTGACAATTGTACTTTTTCTATAAGAGGAGAGAGACAACTCTGTTTTGTTTGGTTGTTAATGATTGCTTCATTTTTGCAAATCTTATAGTAAAGTTGTTGTTAGAGGAATCTACAGTCTCTCTTCCTATATAATTGCTACGTGGCACGTGCAAAGTTACATGTTGGTAAATAAATGACATTTATCTTATCTTTATTAGGTTATTTGTGTGTTGTGGTTTACACCAAACTCACCCTGATCACTGTCTGTCTCACGCCTTCAAGAGGGCATCAAACTTGTTAGCAGGGGGTTTCTGAGGGGGGAAAGATCACAAAAGATACATGTTAGGGACAGTTAGAAATTTACCTGGGGGTAGGGGTATGTTATTTCCCTGATGTATATTTGCCATTTGCAGGTTTTACTATAAAATGTATTCTACTGTATATAACCACATGGCCTCATCTGCTGGCATGCACTTCTGCTATCAAGTTGCTTGGTACTTGTCTAATGCACTATGCTTTTCCGCACGCTTACTATACCACAGGTCAATATAGTCTACCAGTCAACTGTCTATCCTGCCCTCTTTCCACTATTCATAGTGACAATAGTGGTAGGTGGATCATTTTCCAGATCTGCAATAGGCTAATTAGCAATCATACCACACATAAAAGCATTCAAAGCTGTGTCAATGTTTAATATAAATCCACATCAACAAATAGGAATTGCTGATAGGCACCGGAGAGGCCAGGTGCATCATTGTGCATGAAAGAACAGTGAAGACATGAGACACAGCTCAAAAAGCTCCTCTGTTGATATTGCTTAGGGACAATACAGTTATCCTGCCTAGACTAGCCTACAACACCAAAAACCAATGAAAAATTGCATTATATTTCATAATGTCATAATAAGCCCTGTTATTTGATTGTTTCTACAGTATATAGTGTGGCCTCATAGGCCTATGATCCCAGCAGGCCCAGTTATTCACATAAACTCAACACACCTGCTGCCTGCTGATCTGAGCGGCTATTCCTCAACATAGAACCTGAAGCATAAATATAGTGTCACGGTTGCTTCGTCTGAAGAGGAGGAGTAGGGATCGGACCAAAACGCAGCGTTGTATGAAGACATAATGAATTTATTAAACAAGACGAACACTGACACGAAATACACTTGAATAACTACAAAACAACGTAGACAGACCTGAACATGAGAACGTACAATATAACACGAAGAACGCATGAACAGGAACAGACTAACCAAACGAACGAAAACGAAACAGTCCCGTGTGGTGCGACAGACACAGACACAGGAACAATCACCCACGAACAAACAGTGAGAACAGCCTACCTTAATATGGTTCTCAATCAGAGGAAACGTCAAACACCTGCCCCTAATTGAGAACAATATCAGGCAACACATTTAACGCCACATAGAAACACATAACATAGACTACCCACCCAGCTCACGTCCTGACCAACTAAACAAAGTTAAACAAAGGAAAATAAGGTCAGGAACGTGACATATAGCCTAAATACCTGTCATTTAACTTTTAAAATGTGTGAATTAACATAACAGGTCACAATGTTTTAATCTGATTAGGCTACTTTAAAAGTCTCCTGTAGGCTTCCTGCACACGTTCATCCACTCCCCTCTAATGTAATTCCAGCATCCAAACTGGACACCGGCCAGTCCATTACACCAAAACATTTAACTTCTTATGGCTGGGTGCAGTATTGAGTAGCTTGGATGAATAAGGTGCCCAGAGTAAACTGCCTGCTACTCAGTCCCAGAAGCTAAGATTTGCATATTATTCGTATTTTTGGATAGAAAACACTCTGAAGTTTCTAAAACTGTTTGAATGATGTCTGTGAGTATAACAGAACTCATATGGCAGGCAAAAACCTGAGAAAAAACGAAACCAGGAAGTGGGAAATCAGAGGTTTGTAGGTTTGCCTATCCAATATACAGTGTCTTTGGGGTCCCATTGCACTTCCCAAGGCTTCCACAAGATGTCAACAGTCTTTAGAACCTTGTTTGATGCTTCTACTGTGAAGAATGAGGGAAGGAGAGCTCTTTGAGTCAGGTTTCTGGCATGAGCTGATCACGCGCGGTCCCGTGAGAGCGACCTGCATTCCATCGCATTTCTGAAGACAAAGGAATTCTCCGGTTGAAACATTATTGAAGATTTATGTTAAAAACATCCTAAAGATTGATTCTATACATCATTTGACATGTTTCTACGAACTGTAATGGAATTTTTTGATGTTTCGTCTGACCTGCTCGTCATCATTTTGGATTTTGGAACTAAACTCGCAAACAAAAAGGAGATATTTGGACATAAATTATGGACGTTATTGAACAAAACAAACATTTATTGTGGAACTGGGATTCCTGGGAGAGCATTTTGATGAAGATCATCAAAGGTAAGTGAATATTTCTAATACTATTTCTGACTTCTGTTGACTCCTTCTTTCAGTTGTAATGATCCTGTTAAAAACTGTTTAAAAACTGTTTAACCCACATTGCTTGCCCAGATTAAGATCAAGATTGTACTTCCGGTAATTTGTTGAAATTTAATCGAATAGTAATTTGTGATATGTTGTCGTTTGTTAGCATGTGCACTGTGTTTGTTAACATTCCCCATTATGTTACTGATTCCCTCCATCAATATTGTGTTTATATTCACCATTAAGTTACTGATTCCCTCCATCAATATTGTGTTTATATTCACCATTAAGTTACTGATTCCCTCCACCAATATTGTG